>NW_004797873.1:169946-175225 GCF_000002075.1 Aplysia californica | reverse complement strand
AACAAACAAACAAAAACTGAC
The DNA here is from genome assembly GCF_000002075.1 of Aplysia californica. Taxonomy (NCBI): domain Eukaryota; kingdom Metazoa; phylum Mollusca; class Gastropoda; order Aplysiida; family Aplysiidae; genus Aplysia; species Aplysia californica. The sequence continues at coordinate 175,204 of NW_004797873.1, read as the reverse complement.
GGATATTCAAGCCTAGGTCACTGCACCGAAGCCCTAAAAAATCTAATTCTCATTCTCTCGCTCTCTCTCTCTCTTTCTCTCTCTCTCTTTCTCTCTCTCTCTCTATCTTGCTCTCTCTCTCTCTCTCTCTCTCTCTCTTTCTTTCTTTCTTTATCATCCTCCTACTAACAAGCCCATTTACATCTCTTGTATACACACCTACAGACAAACGCATTTACACAAACGCCCTCAAAGACATGCGTGCACACACACTCTTAAACACACTTACACATCCAAATTCACACACCCACTGGCAAAAACGTAATCAAAAATACAAAAAGCACAAACACACATAAACACAATCACTGTCTAAAACGAAATCGTACATAAACGCATAATTTACATGCATACAACTAGAACACTTAAGATCAAAGAACATTTGGAACATTATCACCTTCTGAGCCAGGTGTAAAAAGGTTCGGACCGACGGGCCCAGAAAATTGAACAGCGCTTAACGTAGTTTAAAGATAAGGGTAATCAAAAGACCTGATCGATAATGCATTGTGAAATTCGGTTTTTTAAAATGAAACTCCACAAAAACAACTGCATTCCCACCCCCTGAAAAAAAACCCAGCTTTGAAACAGATTGCCTTGATTGTTTTCTCAAGTAGCAACAAAACTCGGTCAAGTTGACCTTGTCACGAAATGGTGATCACGTGATAACACAATCAGACCAGTATTAATTCTCGGAAGGCACACGTTGACCTGGCCAGCTGTCTGAGGTTACGCTCTAAATCACGCCGTATCTATTCGGAGACGTCTCCGACGGAGGTAGACCAATCAAAATGCTTTGTGTCTCTAGACCAAGTAAAAAATCTGGGGGGGTTACAGGGGAGCATGCCCCCTTGCTTTAATCCATAATTTGATTTTTCGCAGTATGTGTGATCTGAGGCAAACAATACTCAGTTTGACCCTCTAAAGAAGTGCATCTGTGCTGGAGTACGTCTCTGAATAGTTCCTGGGTGCTCGCCGGAGACGTCTCCGAATATCATAAGCTCCAAATCACGGAAACTTTGAGAGGAAGGTCGATGACGTCATACACCCCAACAGAGAGAAGTAACAAGGCGTCGTCAGCTCTTCCACCAGCCTAGGTCTATCATATCAACATGTGTTTGAGTTATTCAGCTTGCACGTATGCTTCCCAGGAAGACACAAAAAGTTCAGATTTTAGTGTTTAAGTAATCCAACAGTTTGCTCTATCTCTTGGTGAGATACTACATGTATTTGGAAACATCTTGTTCTGTTTTGTTTGGGGGGGGGTTTATAGTAGAGGTTTTACGTCGCTCGCAACTGCGTAAGGTCATATGAGCGCCAAGGGGTGGATGTCAACAGAGAAGTCTTTACAAGGAATCAGGCATAGTCTGCTCACCTCTCAGCTTTAACAGCACAAAGTCTGTTTCGACTTTCAAGGCACCCCAGAAATAGCTGGTCACAAGAGTGTGACACACATACAAATGAAGTAGAAGAAAATGACGATAGTAAGGAACAGGAAAGAAAAAGAAGCAGTTCCCTGTTTTAGTTCAGGCACAGTTATGAGCGTGACATTGTTGAATCAGCTCATTTACTATTCTACTGTGCATACGAACGAGAAATTTCCTGCCTCTGGGAATTGATTGCCTAAACACACTTCAGTCAGTGGCACCGCCCCAGTTGGGGGGGGGGGGGTGTTCTGTTTAATACAAACGACAGGGTGATCTTTTCATGTGCAAGAAAAAGCGAAATATATTTTGTAAATAAGACCTAATATTTTCTCCCATTTTTTCTGGGTTGCTTATCAAAGAATAATTATTTAAAGCAGATTAGAAATTAAGAAAAAATTTTTTCTTCTTTTCATTTAAAGGAACCGTTTACACCTGACGACCTTTACAGCTCTAAGATTTACCTTACCACTGACAACATGACATGCTAGTTGCGAGTAACTTTGTGACATACAGAAAGTCAACATTGTTCTCCCATCTTTGGGTTCTCTAACCTGTCTGTCTATTTATTTCTCATTTTTAAGTTTCAGTATGAGTTTTACGGCACTTGTAACACACATAGGTCATAACAATGATATAAGTGCCGAAGATAAGAGATTCTATTAGAGTCACAAACATCTGTCTGTCTGTCTGCCTGTCTATCTGTTTGACTTTTTGTCTATCTATGTGTCTGTTTATTTGTCTGCCTATCTGTCTGTGTGTCTGTTTGTCATGAGGAAGTCAACGTTGTCCTCACGAAGGTATGGGGTCAATGACCTACAGGTATCTCACACAAGATGGGATTATATTCTTCGAGAGGACACACCTTACATACTGTACTTTTTAACTCTTTACATCCTACCATCACCATCAGACTCTCCCTCGTGTCTGTATCTCTCTCTCTCTCTCTCTCTCTCTCTCTCTCTCTCTCTCTCTCTCTCTCTCTCTCTCTCTCTCTCTCTCTCCCAACCTGTCTCTCTGTCTCTCTGCTTTACTCTCTGTCTGTCTCTCTCTCTCTCTATTTCTCTCTCCCTGTCTGTCTCTCTCTGTCTCTCTCTTTCATCTCTCTGTGGGTCTCTCTGCCTGTCTCTGTCTCTCCTATCGCTCTCTCTCTTTCTCTCTCTCTCTGTGTGTGTGTGTGTGTGTGTGTGTGTGTGTGTGTGTGTGTGTGTGTGTGTGTGTGTGCATGTCTGTCTGTCTCCCTTTCTCTCTCACTATCTATTCTCTCTCTCCATCCCTCCCTCCCTCCCACCTGCCCTCTCTCACTCCCTCTCTTGTGTCTCAACAAATCACATATCAAAACTGTACTTTTCAAAGTACTCGTAAAGGGTTAATATCTGACCGCACCAATGTGTCCTGCCGTCAAGTGTTGTTTGGAAACGAAGGGCTTAAGGTCTCGGCCCGGGGACTGACAATGTGGAATTTAGAAAGTAATGAAAAGGTAACCCGAGTACAACCCTGGTGCTGAGATTGGAAAAGGGCATAGACTTGAATTGTAACATCCAAGATCGTAAACTGTCATGGCCGCCGCTCTATGCTTTCTATAAATGAAAACTTCGCTGTGCTGGTGCACACCATGGACCCAAATATGAAGGGCAAAACACCAGTGGTGGTAAAGTCAAGTGTGCACCCATATCTTATCCTCTTTGCCCTTTCTCTGGTTCCAGATAGAGTCAAGTTTGTACGGTCCATGCTTAACCGGAACTACACCAAAATCTACAATCTATGATATTATATCAAACATCTATGGAGAGAGGACATAGTTTGCGATTAGCCTTGAGTCGGTTCAGCGAGTGCTCTGATTCTATACGTAGATGCCTTCTTAAGCTATCTCTCGTCCTTCATTCTCTATTATCCAGTTCCGAATCTGTAGTGGTACATTTAATTTGAAAAGTACAGAAGAGGAAAAAGAGGGGGGGGGGGGTAAAGAGATTTTTTTTGGGGGGGAGGTGATGGAGAAAGCAGTAAATTATATACAGTTGAAATTGTCCTAGACGGTCATCCATTTTTCAGATGTAAAGTGGTTGTCTTAGGGAGGTATATATCTTAGACCGTGGCATAACATTTTTTTTTAAAACACAAGAGGAGACGTGAAAAGTGGACGTTTGTACAGATGTTCGTCTTTTGCAGGTCACCGTTATGGCATGTTCGATTGTTTTATGTTGAATAAGCATAGAGTGCTATTTCACCATAATATATCATTATCAAAATTTATACACTTGTGTATGTAGTCTTTCCCCGTCCCCACGTCCCCCCTCCACATCATCTGATCTCCCCTACACCCCCCCCCCTTTTTCCCCCTCAACCTTCCAGTACATGGGTCGTCTATCACCCACCCTACTTTTCTCTCTCAACATTTGCCTGAGTCAAGCGTGTCATGGAGCATTACATATAACAACGACTCTGCCTCATATAACTCTTTTGTGAGACTTTTTACTTTCAGTTCGTCTAACATTCTTTCTTTCATTGCACAATAGTCTCTTTAGAGATATCGTATACTGTGTGTAAACAATGAATTCGCTAGCAAGGAAAAAAACCGCTTTAATAGAAACTTCATGCGTCAAAAAAGTTGAAATAAAACAGATCTGAAGTTCTTGACATATGTTTTTTTTACTTCGTTTAAAGGATCCTGACAACTGTAACAACCCAAAAGGGAAACAAAGCAAAACAAAAACAACAATGAAGAAAAAACAAACAAGAGCACAAAAAGACCAATTCTGTAAGGGTCGTAAAGCTGTTGACCTCTTAGCCCAGGGAACTAGTGTGTAAGGACTAGAAGTCCAGTTTTTATTTTGATTTTGGCTTCTTTCACGCCTCCAACGACACAATTTGGAGTAAGTAGGAGGCGGACTTCTACCCTGACTGTCAGGCCCAACACGGGCTGAAAGAGATACCTCATCTCAGCACAAAGGCCGAGATACTCGATAAAAATAGTATCTCCCCTTTCGGAAAACGAACCCTGGTCTCTTGTGTGTGACAACAATACGCATAACCGCTACACCACAGACCTCAGTGTGTTGGGACTATCCGTTCAGGTCACCTGTAATAGATACCAAGGGGAGACAAAGAGCTGACAGTTAACCAAGCGTCAGAAATACGTAAGATGAGAACAGCTGTGACATTGCCTGTGGGAAGGACACACCAACGATTTATTTCGCGTTGTTTTCTTTTTCTTTAAAGGGCCAGTCCCACTTTAAAACGAAAGGTTCGCGTGTTTTAGATCTAAATCTTGTGATTCATAGAAAAGAATTCATTCTTCCAAGCGGTAGTAATTTCAAATATATGAGATATTTAACATTATTATAATACATGTAGTAGATATCTTCTATGTATCGCAAGCGTGGAATCTATTCGCTCATCAATTTTTGGGCAAATTGAGTTGTTTGAATCATCTTAAAGTGTCTTTATATGTCTTGATTTTGATGGAAATACATTCATATATCTAGGACAGAAGTCAAGATTGTTGCGATTTAAGGAGGTGGAGGTCGCATTGCGTCAACAGTAAACTTAGCAAGAAAATGGCTGCCAAAGTTTGGTGAAAACCAAAGCGTGCGTTCCCTTGGAAACTGCAAGTTTACATGTCTGTGTGTCTTTGATCCACGTCTTTCAGTACAATCAACACAGAAATGCGTTTCTAAAATTATAGTACATGTACTTAAATTTTAAAGCAGTACAACCCATAAAGGGTGTCCACTCAATCAATCGTTTACATGAAGTAACCGTCGGGGCGATGATTAGGGGTGGGGGGGGGGGGGGGGGACA
>NW_004797873.1:167881-169846 GCF_000002075.1 Aplysia californica | reverse complement strand
GGGGGGGGGGGGGGGGGAGGGAGACTACAATTACATAACACAACATACAGCAGTGAGCAAGTCCAACAGATGGAGATGATAGAGGGAGCGGGACGATAAAGGACAATGACATACTAATGGCACCTTCCAACCTGGAAAACACGCAAAGGGCCTAGTTGGGGGGTGGTGAGCAGGGGGTAGAGGGTAGGCTGGATAGGCTGAATAGGCTGGATAGGGGTGGTAGGATTGGTGTGAGGTAGCGTGAAGAGGAGGGTGGGGTGAGGGGGTAGGTCATGGAGTGGATTTCAGGTGGGGATGGAGGTGGACAGAAAGAGGGGATTGTGGGGGGGGGGGGTGGTGTGTGTGGCGATTGTACCAGGAAGGTGGAAATAGATTTGGACTACCTCCCGTACTGGAAAACATTCACGAGATAACGACAATGATAATATTTGTCGGGGAAAAGGCTAGATTAACAGACAGAAACAACCGAGGAATGGCTAAGATTGCGACAATGAGAACACACCAACATGATACTTATCGTTATATCACGAGATGAACTTTTCCTGCGGGTAGGTCACTGTGGTGGAATGTCCCTTACACTCTCACACGTACATCATTTTCTAACATTATGTGCTGATCGTTTGGGATATATGGGTGGTTGAAGGGTACATCTCGTAGGTCCTACCAGAGAGGGTTTACAATAGTATTACTGTAAACTCTCTGGTCCTACTCTTAACGTTTAGGATTTAGGACTGTATCGAGGGAGAAAGTAGGTCGTAACCATGGGAGGTAACAATGTACAGACTGTCATCTACAGAGCTAACATTATCATAACCTTGTGTTTACTATGGCTAACACATCACGTACGCAACGTTATACTAACCAGATGGCGTCATTTTGATAGAATTGGGCAATGGAAAATAAGTGTCCTTCTACTCCTTTTCTTTCTCTCTGTCGTTTCTCTTTGTTTTGGATGCGTCACTTGTAGGTCCTACTCCTTTTATCCCCGTCTGCTGTTTCTGTCTGTATTTCTTTTTCACTACACTGTTTGGCCGTTTATGTGTCGACTTGCACGTCTTTACTTAAATAATAATAAACGCAAGATCTTTGCTTATCTCCTTCAGGTGTCAGGTCTGGAGCAGACACTGGCGATCATGGAACCCTATTCCTTCCTGTTGTCTGTCGGTTTTTCTCTTTGTGCTGCAAAGTTGTTCAGGCCATTTGTGCATGTTGTTCTTTGTCTTCCTCTGCTTTTCTTCCTCTTTAGTTTTCCACACAACTGCAGATTTTCTAATCCATTTGATCTATTTATGAGGCCAAAGAATCTCATTTGTCTTTTTCTGATGTTTCTGATTATGAATCTATGTATTGTTTTTTTCTGAATCCATAAGATTCTTGTTTACATGATGTTAACATTAAACTGTCGGTAATGTTTTATCCCCCTCCACCCCTACCCCCACATTTTCACTTGACATAATTTAAATCATAGTTAAGAGGCGAGATGCTTTGATTGTGTCTTCCGAGACCAGCGTCAGTCATGTGGCTTTCGTGTGAGCAGAAATGTAGAGGTACACAGGAGGCAAACGCTTTTTGTTGTTTTTTTTTTTTTATTGTAAGGGTTTTTTCGACGCTTGCAACTGCATAAGGTCATAGTATGAGAGCGCAGGACTCAGTAAACTATTTCAATTGGTAGAAAATTTTGAATTTTTCCTGGGTAGCGTAGGCCTACTCTTATCTTACCACCAAGGGATCTTTAATGTGCGCAACTTGCACACGGGCCCTCCGAGATTTTTCGCCTTAGTCCGAGAAGGCTAGGTGTAGAACTTTACTACCAGAAGAACAGGGGTGTGGATGAAAGACAGCAGAGAGAAAAAGCCAAGGAGTAGAAGTAGAAAGGCTTCTATTTAATTTTCCCCTACGTGGGGGTTATTGAAAAGTTCTATGCCCTCATTGACACTCTTCACATCATTCAAGAGACAGGGTGTG
>NW_004797873.1:160112-166822 GCF_000002075.1 Aplysia californica | reverse complement strand
TCTCTCTCTCTCTCTCTCTCTCTTTCTCTCTCTCTCTCTAATTCTCGCTTAATTTTTATCTCTCACGCACTCTCTGACACTCTCTTCTTTAAACCCCTTCTGTCTGTCTGTCTGTCTGTCGATTCTGTTTCTCTCTCTCCCTCTCTCTCTAACATTGTACTTAAGGTAAAACTTCCATGACAAATACATCAAAAACATCTTTTTATGACAATCCACACACAAAGCAGTTCATGAACGACTCTCGCAGATACGATGCCCTGATAGATGGGAAAACCCTTGAGTTACCTTTTCTGCTTGAGATAAGAAGTGTGTTTTGGGGGGGGGGTTGTTGGATTTTTGTGTGCTCTTTTACAACTATTGTATTTTGGGCACTGTTATTGTATTTTGTTCTATCATTTGATGTGTATCGTCGGTACACATTTTTCACTTCAGAAAAAAACCGCACAATCGTAATATAGGCGTAAGGCGAGTTTCCATAGTATGTGATGTTGGGAATTTGTATTTCCCCACGATCAGAGCTCCATCTCTTACATTAACTACATAATATGTATGTTGAAAGGGGCGCCTATCGTAGGAATCTGGATTATAAGAACAGCGCACTTATAATCTTTTACACTTATCCATGTGATTTGGGAACACAGTTCTTAGTTTAGTTAAAGAAGATTGTAACGGCACTTGAACTTATAACACAAACAGATCAAACGAATGCCGAAGATAAGAGGAGCTACAACAACAACAACAACAACAAAAACAATAACAACAACAACAAATAAATAAGTAGGGATCAGAACCAAAGATGAAGCAAGCTATACGAGAGCATTTGCCAACCACCCGCGAACACAATTCTAAAACCGATGAACTAAAGTTGCTACAGTCCAAATAGTCCAAGACGGCCACACCTAGATTCTAATTAAGGAAAAAGTTGGTTGTCTTAGACTGGTAGTCACATCGAACGGTGCCATTATTGTAATATTATATTATAGAAAACCACATGGGGGAAGTGGGAAGTGGTCGTTTGAACAGGTGATTGTCGTAGACAGGTGGGGGTCAAACCAGGTTGGTCTGTATTTGTACTAACACCGTATCCATGTTGTAGAGGATGGGACATTTTTCATCCGAGACCCCCAAACCCACCGGCAAACCAAACACTTGGGCGTCCCCCAGAAGTATCAAGTAGAACATGACCCAGTTCCAACAAGGGGAGGCAAACACTCCGGGGGACGTGAGGACTCTCACAAGAAGCTTACAAATCACACACGCGGAGGCTTGGGACAAGAGTCAAGATTTGATTTGGTACAAGTTTAACGCCACTGTATAAAATCGATGTCAACAGAACCTAGATCTAGGTGGATTTTTGTTTTTTTGGGTGATTTTTAGGGGATGGGGGGTGTTGTTTTGTTTGTTTCGTTTTGTTTGTTTTGTTTGTTTTCTTTCGTTTGTTTGGTTGGTTGTTTTGTTGTTGTGGTTGGGTTTGTTTGTTTGTTTGTTTGTTGTTGTTGTTTGTTGTTTTGTTGTTGTTGTTTTTTTTTTGGGGGGGGGATAGGCAAGATTTTATATTTCAAGCCTTTCTCCGATAAGCCCGAGCCGAGTGCGTTAGGATTTTTAAAAACACTTTTGACAACCGAAGCTAAAGACTGCAGGAAGACTTGCAATGCAGCCTAGCATGATACCAGTCGAGCTAAAGGCATGGTTAAGGGAATGCTCATGGAAGACTTCTAGAACGCTTACATAGTCATGTGTTCACCAAAGAGGTTCAATCTACTGTTGGTAAACTTTACAGTTGGCCTATTTAATTCATTCACCCACCCACAGCCCCACCCCCTGTTTTCTCCTAGAGACTTCGAGACGAAATAAAAATAGACGTACCCACAAATTCATCAAAGACAGGCAGAATAGGTCCAAAAATACACAAGCACATACATACACATACACATACACACACTCGCGCACACACTCGCTCGCACACACTCACACACTCACTCACACACACACACACGCACACACTAACACACACACACACACACACACACACACCAACACACTAACACACTTACACACACACATACACAAGCACAAAAAGTGCAAACGCATGCAAATTTGCAATTTGTGTGGGAGTTGAGTCCTTTTTTCCAAACGAATATTATACTTAATAATAACAATAATGTTGATCCTTTTCATTGGGCCTACTCCCATGAACACATAGTCCTAGGCGCTTGACATAAATCCAAGTAATACACTTCTCATACACCTGGCATTTAAACTCGTCGAGAAAACAGTTCTACCTAGGACTATAATGTTAGTATTGCAATAGGAATCCATCTCAACATCTCGTTGTTATCAGGATAGGAATGCGAGTGAAAGCTTTGTTCTTTGGGTCGACTTTCACCCAGAACTAAATCACAGAATGTGAAAAATGCCAAAAGCCCAGGACACGTACCCGTATGACAACCATTAATCTTCTACGTCCCCTCCGAGAACCTTGTGTTTGACAAGTGTGGATTACAGAGGATCTTGAAAACAAAACAAACAAACCCCTCCCCCCCCCCAAAAAAAAACCCCTCAATAAAAAACCCCACTAAAGAAACCCTACAACAAAACAAAGACAAAAATAAATAAATAAAAAAAACATTAACTTCTCGAGGACGCGCATTCTGGTTTATTTGACAATAGTCTCCGTTTTTCTCTGTCTATCCATTTCTTTTATCCTCCTCATTTGTCAGTCGCTCTCGTTCTCTCTCTCTCTCTCTCTCTCTCTCTCTCTCTCTCTCTCTCTCTCTCTCTCTCTCTCTCTCTCTCTTAATAATAATAATAATAATAAATAACATTTATATAGCGCATTTCCAAAAAAAGTAGCTCAATGCGCTTTACATTGGAATACCCATTTTTCAAAAACCTTTCTTACTACTTCCTTTCTTCTCAAGCAATATACATTAATGCACACACACACACATACACACACACACACACACACACACACACACACACACACACACACACACAGACACACACACACACATACACACACACACACACAGACTATTTTCATCCAGACATAGGAACAGAACAAATATAATGAAAGATAACGTTAAAAGCTTATGAAGGATAGGCCTGTAGGAACAGAAAATGTTTAAGATCTCTTTTGAAGCTATCAAGTGTTCTTATTTGTCTTAGTTCCATGGGTAATCTGTTCCACATAAATGGACCAAGATATGAGAAATATCTCTCTACATATGATTTGTATGATTTTACAGGTGTCACAAGTAGGGTGTTATCGTTCGATGATCTTAGGTTTCTTCCTGGTTTATATATACTGATAAGTTCTTGTAGATAAAAAGGAGCAGTTTTATTTACACATTTGAAACACATGACGCAGATTTTAAATATTATTCGTTCTTTTACAGGGAGCCAATGCAGTTCTTTTAATAATGGAGTGACATGGTCTCGTTTTTTAGATCTTGTTATCAGTCTAGCGGCATTGTTTTGAATTACTTGTAAACGATTCAAATATTTGTTGTTCAGACCTGCTAGGAGTGAGTTACAATAGTCCAATCTAGATAGGATAAGAGATGTTACCAGTGTTTTTGTGGTCTCTTCGTTTAAGTACTTTCGAACTAGGCCTATCCTTCTCAGCTGAAAATAAAGGGATTTGGACAGAGATCCTACAAACGAGCCCATTGATAAGTGGTGGTCAATATATACACCGAGATTCCTGACAACTTCTTTACTAGATGTCATATGCTCATATAAATCAAAGTTGACACTTTCCAGATCTGTATTTAATCGTGGATTTTTTATAAGAATAATGTCTGTCTTTTCTTCGTTTAGTTTCAATTTGTTTACTGTCATCCACTTTTTGATTTCATAAAAACATTGTTTAGTGATGGAAATCATGTTTGGTAGATCTTGAATGGTGCCATTAACATACATTTGGGAATCATCGGCATAAAAATGATAATTCAATCCATGATTTTGTAAAATGCTTGCTAAGGGCTGTGTATATAGTGTAAAGAGCTCTGGTCCAAGAACGGACCCCTGTGGAACTCCATAATCGAGCCTGACCTGCTTTGAAAAGCTATTTTTAATTTGCACTGACTGAACTCTTTCTAGTAAATATGACTTAAACCATGAAAGCACAGTACCCGATAAGCCAAATGAGCGCCCAAGTCTTGTGAGTAGAATAGCATGATCAATTGTGTCAAAAGCTGCGGACAAATCCAAAAGAGTTAAAAGACAGATGTTTTTGCTATCAATGGAATCCAATAAATCAGACGTTACTTTTAAAAGCGCAGTTTCGGTACTATGATGAGTTTTATAGGCAGATTGGTAAATTTCCTCAAGACCATTTTTTCTCATGTGAGACAAAACTTGACTTAAAACAATCTTCTCTAGAATTTTTGAGACAAATTGCAAATTCGAAACTGGTCGTTAGTTTTTTAATTCATTTCTATCAAGCCCGGGTCTTACTCTCTTTCTCTCTCACCCTCTCACTCTCTATCTCTTTTTATATCTCCCTCTGTCTCTCCCTCTCGCTCTCCCTCTCTCTATCTCTCTCCTTCATTTCAATCTCTCTTTCTTTCTCTCTCTCGCTGTCTAGCTCTAGCTCTATCTCTCTCTTTCTCTCTTTTCTCTCTCTCTCTCTTTCTCTCTCTCACTTTGCCTCTGTCTCTCTCTCTTTCTTAATTTCACTCTCTCTCTCTTGCTCTCTCTCTCCTTCTCTCTCTCCTTCTCTCTCTCTCTCTCTCTCTCTCTCTCTCTCTCTCTCTCTCTCTTTCTCTCTCTCTCCCTGTTTTTTAGCACAAACCTTTAAGACCCCGAAGTTGGTCATAGTGTTACAGAAATAATGGAATATGAAAAGGTACATACATAAATAATGATATATCAAATAGATAGACTCCGTTTTTATTTCCGAAAGGTTTATCACGGGTGCGTTTCTTGACAGCAAGTTCTAGTGTGGACATTAAACATTGAATCATGGCCCTTCTAGGCTAACAATGTTCAGATATCATTATCTTAATTTAGGTATGCCAAATTTGAATTACGCATACCGTCATTCTGTTTTTGTACTTCAAAGATCAAGCAACAGCTTGCATTCTGTGAATTAAAAAATAAAATTTTGTGTTTCTGATTTATGAATTATAATAATAATAATAATAATAATAATAATAATAATAATAATAATAATAATAATAATAATAATAATAATAATAATAATAATAATAATAGATAGCATTTGTATAGCGCAAATCCCCACTCAACAGCAAGCTCTATGCGCTTCATAATCTATACTATACCCCTGCAGACCTGAGAGCATTTTGAAACAAACTCAACTTCCTGGGAAGCATACAGTGCAAGCAGCCATTATAGGCACTAAAACACTAACATACTGACAAGATCTTTCGCTGTCAATGGCCGGGTACCCTTTTCCACCTAGGTGAAGTGAGGAAAATTCGTGTAAAGTGCCTTTCCCAACGACACAACGTCGGGCCCGCGGCTCGAACCCCCAACCTCACGATTACGAGTCCGGTAGCCTAACCACTGGGTGTATGATGGTTGGAAATGTGGCAATACATTGGCGACGCGACCCCTCGGTTCGGTTTACTAGGTACATTCGAGCTGAACAGCAGAAATTGCCAAAAACACATGTTCGGGTTAGAAATAAGCAACATTTTGGGGGCTTATCTGTCGAAAAAGCAATTTAAAAAATCTTTAACATTTGCTGCAAAATGTGTTTTAAATACTACTTTGAGAAAGTCTTTGTTCTGTGGTGGAGTTATTTGTCAAATCTTCAATTGCGAATATCTCAGTATTTTGCCTCCGAGAGCAGGGAAGCAAAATTGAATTGTGCGTTATTTCGTAAATAAATTGTATCGTATTCATTTGATATTGGTGCCATATGAATGGGAATTATGTCCTCTTTACATCTGTATCAAAAACTCAAAGTATGAAATTAGTACCTAGTTGACCAGACATCGCCTATGGGCTGCTGTTGTGTGGACAGACTTGCCCGCCACGTCTTTCAATAGTTAACTGTGTCAAGTAAACTTTACAGTAAGTTGTTCTTCCTATGTAAGACAGAAAATCATCTCAGAAATCTTTTTTAAAAGAAAATAGAAAAGTAGACAGCATTTCGTTACACTGTGTTTTTTTGGAGATTTTTAAAAGATATTTTTGTTCTCGTTGTATTTATTGTTATAATTGTCATTGTTATTGTTGTTGTTGCTTTTGTTGTTGCTGCTTTTGTTGTTATTGTTGTTGCTACTGCTATTGTTGTTGTCATTTCTGTAAACGTAAATTATATTCAAAACACAACCGCGTTATCTCTTAATTAGAAGTTTCTTTTCTGTTTTAAACCGATAGGACAACATCCAGGTACACACTGTAGACATAATAAAGGCACGCATACATTTACATCGTATTACATTATATTGCAAAAGATAATGATATACTCTCGCATATTTTGCAGGCTAATCAATACATTACGCAATATTCGAAATACATGTATTTGGAGGATCTCCGATGTGGATGTTTTGGCTGTTTATGTACTTAACCTATTCTTTACTGCTTGAAAGTTTGCACATGCTACGTTTTACAGTAGTCCATGATACTTCCTCCATGCTCCTGAGAGACAGATATCTAGGCCAGTGGAGCGGCCAGAAGGAGGGAGACCAAACATTGACTTTTCCATTCTGATATTTTCCCAAATATCCTGA
>NW_004797873.1:146743-156534 GCF_000002075.1 Aplysia californica | reverse complement strand
GAGAGAGAGAGAGAGAGAGAGAGAGAGAGAGAGAGAGAGAATAATGCCAAGAGTGACAGTTCAGTCCGTGCAGATTGTTTGTATGTGTGTGACGTCACAACTGGATATCAGTATTTATCCGTATAAATTATTATTTTAACTCTTTATAAGGACGTAGGGAAAACATAATATAACTAATTATATGCGTTCAGAAACAGGACAAAGCCGCAGAAGTTGAACATATCTGACTATCTGACACAGATCAGAAACACATATTTGTATACTATAGTATGATGCTGCTTGGCTGTCTGAGTTTCACATTTAAAAAAAACAGAATTGAAAAACATGTGTGAATAACAAAATTATGTTGTGAAACATCTATCGTCCTTTTCTCTCTTCATTTTTCTTTGGGTTAACTCGCATGTAATATCTCGAATCTTAAACATTTAATTTGACCGAAGTGTGTTTCAAGTACCGAAAAACGCTTACAAAAAAATAAAAGATAAATCAAAGCAAAACAAAAGAAATAAACAAACAAACAAATGGAACTACACCTAAAAACAACCCCCCCCCCCCTCCTCATTTTTATAAGAAAACAAATACAAAAAAAGAACTGAGTTATGCTTTATATTCTTAAAAATGCCCAAACACAGCAGGTCTTCAGGCGTTTTCGAACGACAAGAATGCGCAACCTCTCCTTACCTCCCACTGAATACAGAACGGAGGGGAGGGTGGAACAGTACTGATATTGAAAGATAAATACTCATAATTATGCATAATATTAATATGACGATCGTAGTCGCATCTACCATCAGACACACGAACACACATCCTTGGATACACACCTTTGGACACAAACTCCTGCACACACACCCTTGGACAGACACCTACGCACATACACCCTTGGACAGACACTCACGCACTCACACCCGTGGACAGACACTCCCGCACCCACACCCTTGGACAGACACTCACGCACTCACACCCTTGGACAGACACCCACGCACTCACACCCTTGGACAGACACCCACGCACTCACACCCTTGGACAGACACTCCTGCACACACACCCTTGGACAGACACCTACGCACTCACACCCTTGGACAGACACCCACGCACTCATACCCTTGGACAGACACTCCCGCACACACACCTTTGGACAGATACCCACGCACAGATACCTTCGGACAAACAAGGACATAAAACCGTTCCACATAAACCCGTCCTTAACAAAACCCACACCGTCATCAAATTACGATAACTGTTTACGTCAGAATAGAAAGAATAAAAAAGGACGCATATTAGCATGCTTTACAGATTGGCTCCAATCCCCGTCAGAAAACGGCTCCGGGATTCATACATTTTAATTTCCCAATAATATTTTTATGTTTACGAACTTTGTAGGCTAAAATCTTTAAGTCTAAAAACTTTTTTTTCTTCAGTTTACAGAAAACTAAGCTAAATGGTCAGCACCAAGAATGTAGAGCATAGCTGATAATAACATACCCCCCCCCCCCCCCCCGACACACACATACTATATTATACTTACACACACACACACACACACACACACACACACACACACACACACACACACACACACACACACACTTGCACACGTACAAACACATTCATAGTATATGCTCACAGAATCGTAAACATTATAGATCTACAAGCACGCAACTAACTATTGACACCACCAATATTTGTCCCCCCCATCAAACCGAGCTGAACGATCCTTACACCCATCCCCCCAATTTTCATTCACGCCAAAAAGCAGACAAGCAGGCACAACCGCATACCCCCCTTTCCCCCCCAAAAAGGGGGGGGGGGGGGGAGGAGAAAACAAAAATCTCCTTCACATTAAGTCCCAACCGACCTCGGAAAATAATTCACTACCTCCGCTTTCCCTCACCCAGGAAAAACAAACCAAAAAAATTTAAAAAATCGCTACTTACCCTCTTAGAAAAAAATTTCTTTCTCCCAGGGACTTTTTACGCCCCCCCCCCCCCCCCCCCGATCCCCCTTTTCACAACCTCCACAAAACTCCTCGTCTCCCCTCTATAAACTTTAATATGCAACTTTCAACGAGATCCCGGGCTCGACGCAGACATTGTAAAGGTTATAAAGGTCAAGCTGTAGACTCACAGGTCAGCGGACCTCATCAGACGCAGAGAGACGAATAATGCTTAGCCACGCCCCAGGATAGCCTGACCTTCTGCCGTGACCTTTTACGACAAGGCTTAAGACTTCAGGCTCCTTCCTACGTCCCTTCGTAATCCCGTCTCAGTGAGTGTGTTTGCCTTACAACACTTAAAACTGGAGCTGCGGCGATCTCTCGAAAGACGAACGTCCTAAAAAGCGCAGTTGCGTGCGTTACCATTCAAGTCTCAGATGTCCCCTGACCCTCGTTCTTAATCCTTGCCAGATCCATGTCTCCAGTTACATCTGTGAAGTTGAATTCCCGAAATCATGTTTAGAATGTCGCATATTATAGTTCTCCCGAGACAATTACTGCCTGCTGTCGTGCACTTGGGGATAAAGTATGTCGTCCAACTCTCAGAAGTGTTCGTCTATTTTTGCAGTAAACCTATCAGCGCGGCAGTCTTTCAGAACGCAGCCTCGGGATTCACGCAAAGTTCGGCCGAGGCTGTAGTAATCCCAATTCTCTCAGATACTCTGTGTGTGTACTAGCTTTCAGAACATTTCATCTAGATCTAGTCTTCATTTTGTAGTTTTATTGTCGACAATCCCTGGTAGAACAGTATGGAGACTCTGGACTCTTCAAGGACGTAGCGGACACATACTAATAATATTTCCGATCAGTAGCAGACTGAAAACAATGTTGTGTCACATTTTGAATCATCATACAGGGATAAGAAACACCAATTTGCCTATCATATTGTATGCATGTTTTTGTCTGACTATTTAAGTTACATATATCATTTTTTTTTTAATTCAGAAAAAATGGGAGACAGTGTGCGTGATGAAATCAGACGCTCGCCAATTTTTTGGTATGTCAAGTTAATGGTTTCATCTTCAAGCTTGTTTATTTGACTATCTTTGGATTAAAAAAAAATCCCCATCAATAGAAGTCGACTTATGTGCGATTGAAGGAGGTGGAGGTCGACTGATTTCAGAGGTAAAATTAGCGAGAAAATGGCTGCCAACGTTTGGTGATTTTCCGAAGCTTTAGTGTCTTTGGAAAATAGAAATTTAATTTTTGTGTGTCTTTAATCTATGTTTTTCAGTACAACCCCTCAAAAATGTGTTTTTAAATAGACATTAAAGGTGCTGAGCCCAAAATAAAATTGGTAAAGATTGCCAAACCGGCAAAATTGCCAGTATCTCCTGTTTCATTATTTTGACGAGCGCCTGGTTTCACCACGATGTCTCACAAATTTGTATGAATAGCAAAATTAATATCATGCTTCTTTTTGTTAAAGCGTCCCTAAATCGAGCGTCTTCAAGTTTGGCGAATGACCAGAATGCATGTGAATGTTACGTGAGGTAAAACTCTTACATTCTTTCCGATAGAACAGGCTAACACTAAAAATGTCACCGTAGCAGAGACTGTGCCGACCACTTTGGAACTTCACGGTGACAGTAAAGATGGTTCCAGAATGGAACGGGATAGAGGCTTCCCACGCCCCTCGTGACTCACAGGAAGATAGGACTGACACTAACATTACTTAAACGCAATCCCACATCATCACTCATCACCTCAATTTTTTCCTAAAATCATCATTGCTCTCAGATCAATGACTTACTTCGATAGTCCAGGAATCTCTATTTGTAACAGTTACTTGTTATACTAAGTATGCACGTAATACACTCTTCGACACTATCATACGCACTTATTTCTATTAATCAGATGGGGTCAATCTCACAAATGGGCAAGGGATGAAAAATAAATAAAATAAAAAAACTGTTACATTTTTTCAATAGCATACGTTTCCTTTCCATCAAACTCTTTCGGCAAGACACATTTCGCTTTAAGTTTAAGTTTAAGGTATCCGTGTGAGGTTTGTGCCCTTTTACTTTGGGCTGGCGAAAACTCATGTTCTGTGAATACAGATTGATTATCTTCACAAAGAGAGACAGATATATACTTATATAGGTATAGAGAGAGATAAAAAGATAGAGAGAGGTACAGATATATAGAGAGGGGGGGGGAGAAGAGGGTTAGGAAGAGAGAGAGAGAGAGAGAAAGAGAGAGAGAGAGAGAGAGAGAGAGAGAGAGAGAGAGAGAGAGAGGGAGAGAGAGAGAAATAGAGAAGGTCTGATCATTTCAATGTGCTGCGCACTTTTAGCATCAGAGGAAGTCAAATTTGTCAGCGGTGTAAAACACCTACATTTGAAAACAAAATAGGAAATCCAAGTGGTTTGAAGAGACAGTTCAGGGATAACTACTCAGTAAATGTCGACGTGCCATTTAATGTGACGTCAGCCCAATTAAACTGTCTGAAACAACCCCATCTTTTGCACATGGATGCACTGTGGGGTTGACATGCAAAGACTGGGGTCAGAGGTGTTGAAAAGGGCGTACAACTCAATCAATTAACTCTTGAAAGACGTAATATGTCCGGTCCACATCAGACGAAAAGCAATATCGTTACACATTTTGAACCATCATTCACAAACCAGGAACATGAAGTTGCATATTTCAAAGCAATTTTGTTGTTGCCTGCTTTTTTACGTTTCAGATAAAGAAAAAGTAATTGAATGATCTATATAAATAAGTTTATACGTGTGTGTGTGTGTGTGTGTATGTGTGTGTGTGTGTGTGTATGTGTGTATATGTGTATATGTTTGTATGTGTGTATGTGTGTGTATATGTGTATGTGTGTGCGTGTTTTTATGTATGTGTGTATATGTGTATGTGTGTGTCTGTATGTGTGTATGTGCGACGTGAGAGAGAGGGATAGAAAGAAAGAGAGAGAAACAGAGATAGAGACAGAGAGAGAGAGAGAGAGAGAGAGAGAGAGAGAGAGAGAGGGGGGGGGGAGAAAGAGAGAGAGAGCGAGCAAGTATTCTTGAGTACTGACTTTCTCTTGGTGACATATAATGTCATAATGTCTGTATATACTTTTGGCTTGGCCTAAATAAAAAGACAGAAACAATCAGATAAATCTCTCTATCGAGAGTCCAGCCAAGCAAAACATAGACACATTGAGAGCCCCATTTCTCTGAACTGCCCTCTGTCTGGCCTATTTATGTCCACCATGCCGTTAAAATAGGACGGAAACGAAATAAAAAGGAATTTGTGAGGCATCCTATTGCAACGGTTAAACAATGCAAAAATGGGGTGACCCTCTGATCACCCTTGTTCGAAAATAGCGTAACCTGGGGAAGAAAAACAGAGGGCGTAAGAAAGAACACAGGAAGAACATCTTTACGTTTAGTTTTAGTAGAGGTTTTACGGCACTCGCAACTGCATAAGGTCATATTATGAGCTCCAGAAGATTAGAGCTGTTACAAGAGAGTAACAAACATAAAAAAGAAGAAGGGGAGAAAAGGACGATAGATCTTTGATAGGAAAGAAGAAGCAAACCACACCAGAGCACCCGCCAACCACCCACGAACATCTTTTAAAAGATGTGAAACGAATATAAATTGGAAAAAAAAGAGATGATTTTCCTTACACTATTCGAAAATAGATAGTTCCCTAAGAAGAAAAGAGGAGGGGCTGAGTTGATGTGTGTGTATAGCGGGTGGTGAGGGGATGGGGTGGGGGGGAGTTCGATTTAACAAATCCATTTTCGACAAAAATATTCAAAGAGCCCATAATCATTACAAGGCTCCTGCGATCAGAATAACTTCTACTTTTAGCCAACAAGACAGAGAGAGAGAGACAGAGAGAGACAGAGAGAGAGAGAGAGAGAGAGAGAGAGAGAGAGAGAGAGAAAGACCCCAAACGAAATACTACTGTGTCCCCGATAGAGGACAGTTAGACGTATTTGGCTAATCTGAACTAAACAGAAGTACACAACGCTATCTTACCAGTGGCAAGCTCAGTTACACCAACAGAGTGTATAGTATTGTGTCTGGCGTTGCTGTTAGGGTTTTTGTTGTTGTTGTTGTTGTTGTTGTTGTTGTTGTTGTTGTTGATCATGTTGTTACTGTTGTTGATCATGTTTTTTCTGCTGTTGCTTTTTTGTTATTGATAATATTTTTTGTGTTGTTGCTGTCGCTCTAGTTGTAAGCCCCATGTTGGTCGCCCTGTTGATGTTATTGATGCATGGGCAATTGTTAAGAAGTAAATTGTGTAACTGGTTTCTTGCTGTTGTTATTGTTATTGCTGTGGTCGTTGTTAATGCTGTTTTTGTTGTCGTTGTTGTTCTTGTTGTTGTTGCTGCTGCTGTTGCTGCCCATGATGATGATAATGATGATAATGATGATGATGATGATGATGATGATGATGATGATGATGATGATGATGATGATGATGTTGATGATGATGATGATGATGATGATGATGATGATGATGATGATGATGTACAAGAGAAAAGGAACAAAACCAGGTACATTTTGAGTACCAAAAACAGAGGCAAAGACAAACAAATAGTAATAAAATAGGGAAAAAAATTCCTACAGCCAAGTTGACCTGAACAATTTGTGTTTATGACCTTATTTTTGCACGTCGCAAGTAAAAGTGGTATTACCCTTTCGGAAATTCCCAGAAAACTACGCATGGCGACAACAATAACAATGATCATGATG
Source organism: Aplysia californica (assembly GCF_000002075.1). Taxonomy (NCBI): domain Eukaryota; kingdom Metazoa; phylum Mollusca; class Gastropoda; order Aplysiida; family Aplysiidae; genus Aplysia; species Aplysia californica. Next base: position 149,832 of record NW_004797873.1, on the reverse strand, counting down.
ACACTAATCGCCACAGGAGAGTAGAACGTCCTATCTGCGTTTTGTGGATGTTTCGTGTTACGGTTTGGCACAAATTCTACCTGCAACACTATACATCATGATCCACGTTTCGTTCTAAAATGACTACTCTGCTCCAAGAAAAAAATACACACGTGGAAAAAGGCTGTACCTTCTTTTATGTTAAAAAATCCCAAACTTTATTTATTTTTAAATTGGGGGTAAGTGTCTTTCGGCGCTCGCAACTGCATAATGCCATGTGAGCGCGCGGGACACACCAAACATTTTCAGTTGGTAGGCCGAAGCCTACTCTTATCGATTTTAGACGGCAAAGGGATCTTTAACGTGCGCAACATGTAAACGGGGCCTCCTTCTTGTCCGAGAAGGCTAGGTGAAGATTTTTCCTACCAGAAGATGAGAGGTGTGGCTGAAAGACAGCAGTAAGAAAGATCCAAAGAGTAGCAGAAGAAAGGCTGCAGAAAGACTCAAGAGCCCAAAGGAGGGGGGCAAAGAACGTGAGTGGGTCGGGGCAGAAAGTGGAGAGGAAAGCAGATGACAGAACAATGTTAGAGAGCAGGAAAAGAGGTGAAAAGAAACAGTTTTAGAGAAGAAAATGTTTCCGTCGCTACCTGGATTCGAACCAGGACCTTTGAATGAGAGGTAAACACCTTAGTCTCCTGGCCACGAGAGCCCCCTTCACAAACTTTGACTTCCAATATTTCAAAAGGACCTAATATGCAGATAGAAACTTTTAAATTTCATACCACGCCTTGACATGAAGGGCGCCCCATTTCAAAACCCGTTATTTCCATTTACTTTCAAAACTGAGTTAAACAGGAGGGGGGGGGGGAACAATTTATTTTCCGAAAACGAAATGATGAACAAAACGCAGTTTTACCACACTGAATTTCAAGGGATGCAGTACATTTTAAGAAGAAAAAAGTACAACGATTCTTTTTGTAAGACTAGATCTAGATCTAGATCTAGCTGGGTACCCGTTCGACGAACGGATTCAAAAGAATCGTTCGTCAAGTCATTGAGGAAATAGATCTGTACGAAATTAATGAAAAACAGAAAATTAAACTAAAGTGACTTCAGACTCCTGTACACCCTTTAAATGATTCGGAACCAGCGACATTATTTTCAAATTTGAAAGTTAAGTGATTCGGAAGTTTTAGACGACCAAAGTGACAAACGTTCACAAACATATTATATGTTATATAGATAATTGAGTGGGCGGGGTTTTCCCGAAATGCCCCGATTTGGCGCTTGCTGCGTTTTTCAAAGGAACCCTTCACAATGCTTCACATTATTCTATTCCTCTCCATTGACTTGTATTATGATATCAGTCAGGCGTAATTTCAGTTCAGTCTAGAGTACACCATTTGGCTCGATGTAAAAGAGAGCAAAGAACAGCAGACATGACAGTACATGATCTAGAATATTCTGATACTTCAAGTCGATGGTTTTCCACAATGGATGTCAATAAATGGCCTTCTCTCATGTCACAACCTGCCTCCCACATCCCACATGACCTCGACGGACTGGGTCGCGACTCGACGTTTTTACTTTTGTTTTGGCCTCGAGACTTGTTTGGAACGCAACCTAAAAAACCGCCAATCGTAAACTCGAGAGGAGGCCGGTTTTCCTGCTCTCTGAAAACTGTTAAAGCCCAGAATTAGGCAGTAATCCTTCGTTTTTCTCTCTCGTCCGCCAGCATGAGACAGGAAAATAAATCGCTGTATCTCCCAACTTTTTGTGAACTTCCATAAACGAGAAAGATTGGGTCCGCTCCCTAGAGAGGATTATACGCCAGTTCCCAGAGCACAAAATGCCCCCCACCCTTTTTTTTACAACTCCAGCCCTCCCCTAACCAACAAACCCTTTCGGGTTCTTTTGTAATGTTCGACATATTTTAGGCCATTTTGAATGCGGTCAGCTTTGACACTGCCGCTCAGGGCCAGTCTGGACTCGGAGGAATACACCGTTCCAGCAGAATGACGGAGATATTCAATAATAATACATTCTCTCAACAATGAAATCGAATTCGTGTCTTCTGTATGAGAAAGCAATTTGTCTAAGCGCTATACCACAGACGCCGGTGATGCAATGACAGACGATAAGCAAGTTTGTTCAAGACAGCCTTAACGTTTTAAACAAAACCATTAACGGTATGGGGGCTTTCGTGGCCTAGAGGTTAAGGTGTTGGCCTCTCATTCAAAGGTGCGGGTTCGAATCCATGTAGCGACCGAAAAATTTTCTTCTCTAAATTTGTCTCCTTTCACCTCCTTTCCTGCTCTCTAGCAATGTTCTGTTGTCTGCTTTCATTTCCATTTTCTGTCCCCGCCCCCTCACCTCCTTTGTCCCCTCCTCTGGGCTCCTGACTCTTTCTGCAGCCTTTCTACTGCTGCTCCTTGGCTCCTCCTTACTGCTGTCTTTCTGTCACACCCCTGATCTTCTTGTAGGAAAGATCTACACCTAGCCTTCTCGGACAAGGGCGAAAAATCTCGGAGGGCCCGTGTGCAAGTTGCGCACGTAACAGATCCCTTGGTGGTCTAAAATAGATAAGAGTAGGCTTCGGCCGCCACCCTGGCAAAAATTCAAAATTTCCTACCAACTGAAAAATATTAGGTGTGTCCCGCGCGCTCATATTACCTTATGCAGTTGCGAGCGCCGTAAAACACTTTCCAAGAAAAAACAACAACAAAAAATTAACGGTATGTCGATACCGTAGGTGTTTTGGGCTTCCGATCTACACAAGTTAGATCATTTAGGAGGCGGGATGCTTTGACTCTACCTTTCAGGATCAACCTGGGCTGAGAGGTATACAAAGCCCCAGCAGAAAAACGGGGATACTTGATAATGTATACAAAATTATCACGGGAATCGCACTAGTGTCTTTTGCGTGCGACAGCGAATCGCCTAATTAATTGCTACACAGTAGACGATGATAAGGCAATGCTAGATGTTGAACGTGTTCGTACAAGATTGCCTAACCGTTTCGAACAATATCACAAACAGCATGCCACAGACACGTTTTTGACTTAAGAAAAAGTGATTGCAGGAAGCAGAGTTGTTTTATGTTCTTGGGG
>NW_004797873.1:145334-146643 GCF_000002075.1 Aplysia californica | reverse complement strand
AATGTAGGTGTTTTACGCCAACATCGACACAATCCAGATCATTTAGGAGGTTGTCTTTCGACCTTGCCTGTCAGGGCCAGCCCTGGCTAAGAGGGGATACAACTTCCCAGCTGAAAGAGCGAGACTAAAAATAAAGATTCTTCCCGCACGAGAATCGAAATCGAATCTTCTGCACGTGATGATGAAGTAGCTGACCGCTAGACCGCTAGACCGCTAGACCGCTAGACCGCTAGACCGCTACACCACATACGCTGGACTTGTGTCTATTAATCTGCATAATAGTTGTATGCGCAACCCAGAAGACTGAGGTAATAAAGTGGGATTAACTGCACGAGAAACAGATCAGGAGTTACTGATGTGAAGTCACGTGAATCCACCATCAGAGAAGGACAAGCTCAGTACTACCCCCCCCCCCAACTCAAATCCCCGAAAAAAAAAAGAAAAAAGTTACGTCCCATCAGTAAAGTATGGGTAAAACCCCTAATAAACACTGTGCGGTCATTAATTTAAGAGACAAGACTCTCGAATTTAACGTCCATCCCTGATAGTACCAAAGTCTCAGACTCATTGAATATAAATAAAGCGCTTCGGGTCACGGAGCGACCCAGACAGCGAGGAAGAAGATCTCAATTCTAAGCATAGAAATCATAACCTCTATTCTCGAACAATAACACTAGTCTCTACAGCTACAACGTTGACAAAGTTTATAACATGGAACAACCGTAAAATCCCCCTCCCTCCAAAAAAAAGAAAAGAAAGAGAAATGAAAAAAAGAAAACCCCACGCCAGACCGACAGAATGAACACAACGTAAACTGGGAGTAATTCTCGTCTTTCTTTTCTTTTGTTTTGTTTCGTTTTGTTTTTACTGTGGCCTTATTTCTTTATTCTTCTGCATTTTCTTGGGAATTTCCCGCTCGTAGATGACAGTGGGTGGCCCAAACGTCCAGCCAAGCTCCGGTCAAAGAAGAGACTGGACGCTACAACGGGCGGTCATCATAGCTGGACAATGGATCGTAAATGGAGGGGGTCAGCGAGAGGAAACCCCCAGTGTCCACCTCGGTGTTCAGTCGGGTTTATGGCTTCATCTGTTTGTTCTGCTGTTGAGTTTTATTTCCAGTTTTTTTTCTTCTTCTGGATTATTGTTTTATTGTTTTGTAAAGGTTTTGAAGTGAGCTGTTAAGAATGATATTAAAATATCTGGTATGAGTAAAACTGTGTGTACGTATTTGCAGTTGTTGTTTAATCTTAAGTCTGTTGCAGATAGAGAGATGGAGAGAGAGAGAGAGAGAGAGAGAGAGAGAGAGAGA
>NW_004797873.1:143456-144798 GCF_000002075.1 Aplysia californica | reverse complement strand
CTCTCTCTCTCTCTCTCTCTCTCTCTCTCTCTCTCTCTCTCTATTTTTCTCTCTTGTTCCTTCCATTTCAAGCTCAAGTGTTGTAATTTACATATGACACATTTCAAAGAACTTTAAATTGACAATGAAAGTCAAAAGCGGCAGCTAACAGCTTCGTCAATGTGATTCATGTTGCAAAATCTGCTTAAATTCTAGGAAGGAATAAAGAAGGAAAGAAAGAAAGGATAAAAGAAAGAAAAAATAAAGAAGGTATAGCGATATCAAACACTTTTCTCAAGGCTATGATTCACCGTCTGATAATGCAAATTGCTTTTATTACAAGGACTAGATCGTAAGCCAGTAAGAACCTTCTATGACCCTCGAAGGATGAATACTGTTATTATGTAAGGATCTCAGAGTATAACAAGAGCTTAATAAAATAATGTGGAGTTTGGAAAGTGGACGAAGGAAGGGGGGGGGATAGGGGGAGGGTATTAAAATTTAACCCGGTAGTTTCGTTTTGGTAGAAGAGGTCTTTCCCTTGAAAGCTACTTTAAAGTAAAAAGAAAACTAATTCCAATTTAATCCAGTAAAATAACGCGTAGGACTTCTCCTCTTGTTTAGCATTATTTTCTTTGTGGCAGAGGGGTCTCTCACAAGGTGAACGGAGAACGGACAACTTTTATGGAGACAGTAATGTGTGTTCAAAAAGAACAAAACAAGTGTTAAAACTGGTTCTCTTTGTCGTCTTTTACCGACAAATTCCTAAAGAACAGATCTGAGGTAGAAGAAAAAGTTGGGCAGAGGGTGAAGGCTGTCCCTTTTGTGTGGTTTTATTATCTAACGATTTATTTATATTATTTATTTAATTTTTTTTTCAAGGGGTTAAGAGAAAGATTGGAAGGGTTGTGTGTGGGGTGGGAGAGTAGGGGATAGTTGTATTACAGAACCAGATCCCAGTCAGCACCTTTTTCTCTTTTTAAATGAGACGATAGTGAGGTTTAAGATTTAATGTGCTGCTTACTAAGAGGCACTTATGACGTATGTGCCACATCCATTAGTATCAGGACACCTGACAAGTGGGAAGTGACAGTATGGTAAGTTACACAACACCAGAGAGAGAGAGAGAGAGAGAGAGAGAGAGAGAGAGAGAGAGAGAGAGAGCGAGAGAGACAGAGACAGAGACAGATACAGAGACAGAGAGACTGAGTTTGTTTGTATGTATATGTGTGTATGTGTGTGGGCATATATGTGTATGAATGTGTGTGTGTGCGTATGTGTGTGCGTGTATGTGTGTGTGTCTGTGTGTGTCTGCGTGTGTGTGTCTGAGAGAGACAGAGAAAGAGAAATAGAGAGAGAGAGG
>NW_004797873.1:138134-141728 GCF_000002075.1 Aplysia californica | reverse complement strand
CCTCTCTCTCTCTATTTCTCTTTCTCTGTCTCTCTCAGACACACACACGCAGACACACACAGACACACACACATACACGCACACACATACGCACACACACACATTCATACACATATATGCCCACACACATACACACATATACATACAAACAAACTCAGTCTCTCTGTCTCTGTATCTGTCTCTGTCTCTGTCTCTCTCGCTCTCTCTCTCTCTCTCTCTCTCTCTCTCTCTCTCTCTCTCTCTCTCTCCCTTCCTCCTGGTCCCGCTATTGTCCCAACTGTCACGTTAATGAGACCCCAGTATGAAAAATGATCCACTGGAGTGGGACACGCAGTTAAAAAAACGTTTTCCTAAGGTGCGTACGTTAGTGAAGGTTATACCAAACAAATAACTGTCTCTGGGTTTTTTTTGTGTGTTGTTGTTGTTTTTTAACCATTTCTATGAGATTGACGCCACCTGATTAGTAGAAAAGGGTGCGTATGGTAATTTCTAATAGTGCATTACGTACCTAATTATTATAACACGTAACTGTTACAGAGAGAGATAAAAGGAATATAGATGTATGTCAAGGATCTGAGAGCAATGGGGATTTTAGATATTGATAGTGGTGGTCAGTGATGATGTGGGATGGTGTTACGTTAGCGTAAGTCCTATCTTCCTCTGCTCCAGGGAGTCATAGGGACATGGTCCCCCTTATCCCGTTCCCAACTGAAACCATCTTTAATGTCACCGTGCGTTCCGAAACAGTTTTAAAAAAATATATACTATAGAAATTCCTACAATTGGTTTCAAGAATGCATCTGATGTGACACGTTGAAGTATTATACACTAAAATTCTATGTCATATCGTTATGTACGTTGAGCCCAAAAAGCCAAAATGAACTTCTATTTCCAGACGACTAATGTCTTATTCATTCAAACCAGCAAAGCCTCCAAAAACACACTACCGAACTGATCAACAGTTGCGAGAAATTTAACAGGAAAATAAGCACATAAAAAACGGAAGTTATGAAAACGAACCGAAACCGTAGTCCCCTGAACATCCATGTCAATAGTAAACAACTGAAACAGGTGAAGGAGCTTAAATACCTTGGCAGTACTTTTTCTGAGATCGGGTCCACAGACAGAGAAATAGAGATGCGAACTCAGAACGCTGTCACCTACCAGCTCGCACCCCTCCCATCTCATCCAAACATCGCCATGGACACAAAGAGACAGCTTATCCCCTCAATATTCATACCAACATTATGCTACCAGTGCCAGGCCTGGACATTAAGTAAAACCCATGAAAGCAAAATTACTGCATGCGAAATGAAATGTCTCCGCAAAACCCTGAAAAAATGAAGAAGTAAGAGCAGCTATCTGCATTGAATTCTGCCTGGATTACATAGAAATACAGAGAATAAAATGATTTGGCCACCTGTTACGTGTACCACCTAGCCAGCCAGCCTCGAGAGCCTACGCCACCAAGCATAAAGGAAGAGGAAGGCCTCGCACAAGGTGGATTGAGGGTGTCAAGGAGACCCTGAAAAAACAATATCATAACAACTAAAAGAGCTGCGGAGCTGGCCTACCATAGAAAACTGCTTCTCCCCTCGACGCTTAACGGCAACAGAGGATGTGAAAGTAAAAGTAAAAGTATGTATCTGATTTTTTTTTTGCTTACAATTCCTGTAAAACGACGAAAACTTTCTAATAGGGACAGTAAAGTATTATCTGATCTTACGTCACAGTACTTGTTATAGTGGCTCGTGCCCTTTTAGTACAATATTTTATGTTCTATTTGTACTTTTTTTTTAGGAGGACAACTTTTCGTGCAGGCAGAGAACTAAGTGTAAAGAAGAAAAGAAAAAAAGAGAGGTGATCATATACGCGTGTGTTTTTCCTCTACTGAGTCATCCGGACAGAAAAGGTCGAAGCAGCCCACCCCCTAAATCAAAGGTCATCAAACTTTGACTCCAGGACAGGATCCGTCCAGCGAGATCAGTATGTCTAGCCCTCCGCCAAACCACAGTGCGAGAAAACCCCCAGCTAAAACAAACGTTTAAAAAGCCAAAACATAAAGAAATAAAACACTTGGAAGATGTGTTTGTTGACTGTTCATGGCTTGGGAGCCAAATCAATCATCTTAAATACCTTTTCAGTGGAAAATGAGCCACTTTGACATTTGGAGTACTGTTATATGCCGGTACTTCATACCTTCTAGCTAACGTATCACATTCGTGCTGGAGTTTAATGTGACAAATCTTTCATTAAATGGTGAAGGTTTGAATGCCCCTTATATTTCACTAACTGGGTACACCATTCGATGAACAGACTCAAAAGAATCGATCGTCAAGTCATTGAAGGACAGTGCGCACTTATTTTAAACGGAACCCTAACTTGTTTACAATGGTGTCTTAGAAGACAGACTTTCCCAATATTAGATCTAAACAAAACTAATGAAAAGCTGAAAAAAACCCACAGTGACTTCCGGCTTATCGATAAAACTGCTCACTTTAAATAATTCTGAATCACTATTAATTTAGTCAAATTCGAAAGTTAAGTGGTTCTGAAGTTTTAGGCGGCCAAAGTGACGGACTTTCACAAATATAATCTATAGAGATGGAGATTAAACTCATCAGTGTATTGTATGGTGCTAAACAGTGCGGGTAGTTGGTGGATACTAGGGTGTGGTTTGCACTTTCTTTCCCATCAAATATTTGTCTTCCACATCTATCCTCCATCTTTTATGTTTTTGCTACGTTTTTGTAATACCTCTGATTTTTTGATTTTTTTTGGCATTTATATTACCTAAAGGTGTCGCAAGTGACGTAAAACACTTTTTACTATTTAAAAAAAAACTATTCTTGGAAAAAAGCAAGCAAAATAGTCTAGCGGGCCGACTATCGCTCGGGTATTCCGCCCACATGGGCATAAAGTTTGGCGACCATCGCCCTCATTAATTTAAAGGATCAACCCGTGTTGACGAGAGTGTGAACCATGTACAATTAGATCTACATGTGCTACTATAATAGTTATTTTGTTGTTGTTGGTGGTGGGTTTTTTTGTCAGTGTTTTACGTCGCTCGCAACTGCATAAGATCATATGAGCGCGAGGGACACACTTCTAATATTTTCACTAATTAGGAAATTTTTAATTTTACCCGGGTGGCGGCCGAAGCCTACTATTGTCGATTTTAGACCACCAAGGGATCTTTAACGCGCGAAACTTACACACGGACCCTCCGAGATTTTTCGCCCTTGTCTGAGAAGACTACGTGTAGATCTTTCCTACCAAAAAATCAGGGGTGTGACAGAAAGACAGCAGTAAAAAGGAGCCATGGAATAGCAGTAGAAATGTCGCAGAAAGAATCAGGAGCCGAGAAGAGGGGCAAAGGAGGGGAGAGGGTGCGGGGCAGAAAGAGAGGAGACGAAAGCAGACGACAGAACACTGCCATAGAGCAGGAAAGGAGGTGACAGGAGACAATTTTAGAGAAGAAAATGTTTCGGTCACTACCCGGATTCGAACCCTGGGACCTTTGAATGAGAGGCCAACACCTTAATCTCTAGGCCACGAGAGCCCCATTACTATAATGTGTGTCATGACGCAGTG
>NW_004797873.1:111669-137933 GCF_000002075.1 Aplysia californica | reverse complement strand
TTCATTTCCACTTTCTGCCCCCACCCCCTCACCTCCGTTGCCCCCTCCTCTGGGCTCCTGACTCTTTCTGCAGACTTTCTACTGTTACTCCTTGGCTCCTCCTAATTGCTGTCTTTCTGCCACACCCCTGGTCTTCTGGTAGGAAAGATCTACACCTAGCTTTCTCGGACAAGGGCGAAAAATCTCGATGGGCCCGTGTGCAAGTTGCGCACGTTAAAGATCCCTTGGTGGTCTAAAATCGATAAGAGTAGGCTTCGGCCACCACCCGGACAAAATGTCAAATTTCCTACCAACTGAAAATATTAGGTGTGTCCCGCGCGCTCATATGACCTTTTGCAGTTGCGAGCGCCGTAAAACACTTTACAAAAAAAAAAACAACAACCGAAAGTTTGTTAATTGCTTTGTAAGAAAAAAGATCTGTCTTGAATAGGTTGGAGGTTGATTTATACCTCAATGCCTTTCATTTAAGTCATTACATAGAATCCCCGCAGAAATATCATGTTCGTAAATGGGCATAACAGGCGTTGACCCACTGGGAAAAACAACAACATATATGAAATTAACGATTGGACTAAACAAAGACGGGCTCTTTGATTTAATCATTTTGACGGGCGCCTGATTTCATCAGGAAGCCACACATTATGTCAGCGATGACAGTAGTCGCTCTTGATGGCGAAACGACTGACACAGAAAAGAGCTATATTATACAACCGCTTAAATCAAACACTATTCGGTCATAAAAAATAAACGTTTCAGGAATGTCAAAGACTTTTCTAGTCTTTAGAGAGGGTTGTAAAATCTCATCACGTCACAGACATAAGTAGTAGTATACCTAAGTGGTAGTAAACTGGAAGACGTTTGTTTAAGTTATGCAACGATTGTGTAAGAACAATCTCGGGGAATTACCACGGTGTAGTTTTAAAAAATGTTTCTGTGTATGTTGTTGTTGTTTTTTGTTTCGTTTTTGTTTTTCTTATTTGTACGTTTTACTTTTATACTTTAATCTTTTGTGATTTGTGTTTTTCCTTTGCAACGTTTGGATAGAGAGAGAGAGAGAGAGAGAGAGAGAGAGAGAGAGAGAGAGAGAGAGAGAGAGAGAGAGATAAATGTAAGACATTTGCTCCTTTCTCGTACGTTGTTATTCCAGTGGCCTTTGGACATGCGCCTTTCAGCCCAACGCCATGTTAAAAAACAACAACAAAAAACAACAACAAAAAACAACAACAAAAAACAACAACAAAAAGGTGAGTTCTTCGACATTTGTTCTTTGCAGCAGTATGTCAATTTTGGGCTTTTTGTCTTCGGAAGGGACAAAAGGACGGAGTTGCTATTGAAGGTCTTGTTTTTTGGGACACTTAAAGGGCAAAAAATATATTTGAAAATCAGTTCAAATATTCTAAACGAGAGAGATAAAGAAAGCTGTGTCATTCTTTTTACAATTGTATCTACTTTATTATGTTTCCTTTTTGCGTTTTTTGAAATTTTGAATTTCAATTTTGACTAAATAGTTGGCAACGAAATGGATTCTTATTTGGTTTTGTTTTGTTGCTTTGTTTTCGTTTGTTTTGTTTTTTTGTGGGTTTATTAATTTTATATATTTTTTTTGTAAGTATTTAACTGCGCTCAAACTGCATAACGTCAAATGATTGCGTGGAGCACATTAAGCATTTTCAGTTTGGTAGGATTTAATTTTGAACTTTGTCCAGGTGGCGGCAATACCCACTCTTATCAATGTCAGGACAACCCGGGACCTCCCAGATTTGTTCTCTCTTATCCGAGAAGGTTAGGTGTTAGATGTTACCTACACTAAGATCAGCTAAAAGACAGCAATAAGAAGGAGCCAAGGAGTAGCAGTGGCAGCAAAAAAAGCAGCAGAAAAAGTCAGGAGCCTAGAGGAGGGGACCAAAAAAGAGGGGGGGCAAAAAATAGAGAACAAAGCAGACGACAGAACATGGCTAGAGAGCAAGAAAAGAGGTGAAAGGAGAAAATTTTACAGGAGAAAATTTTCTGTCGTTGTCAGGTTTTGAACTCGGGACCAATTAAATTAGAGGTGAACACCGTGTCCTCTGGACCAATACAGTACCCGGCCTTTTCTTTGCGTTTTACAGCTCACAGATTCAGAGCAACATTGTTCGTTATGTAAAACATTCCTATCACACAAGGGCCCACGTCGAGAGAGCCGTAAAAAGGCAAGACAATAATGGCATGTGGTGATAAAGGTGACTCGTTGAACAATTTATTACATGGTGTTGGTTTGGCCCGACCACTTAAAAGCTACGTTTCTTCCTTTGTGGGCTGTTAGAGGGTGCCACTGACATGTCGTACTTCTTTATTGTCCGCCTATTGATTCTCTCTCTCCGACTCGCTTTTCCCCTGTGTAACTAAATGCAAGTCATCTTTCCATTCGGCATTTTTTCCAATCGTGTTAACTTCTTTCATATTCCCTCTGCTAGATATGAACAGGTCATTTTTAGGCCGGTCCCAGAGTGGCTCTGAAGGTCTGACCTGTAGCTCGCCTGGCTCGCACCGTGCAAATGAATGTATACATTATCGTGTGCTAAAGCAGCGTAGCTGTATCGTCTGTTTTTTGTCAGCAGAGCTGCGCGATGCATCAGACGTGCTATTCAACAGTGTTGTAAAAATGGCGGACATGTGTCGCCTCGCTTCGTGTTTATTTTTGACTGAAACTCTTCACAGGTCATCAAAATCAACAAGAAGTAAGTATTATTAGGTGCTTTACTATTAAATTTTGATGCTAGCATCAACACTTGGCCACAAAATCGCCAAGAAATGCACTTTATCATACTTTGAAACTTCAAATCGAGAGGTTGACCTAGTTTCGACTGTTGTCGTAGGCCTTGGCCTAGATCTAGGCTAGGTGTGCTTCTCTAGATTGAGATGCAGAGGGATGTCCCTAGAAAGGCCAAGATTCTAGATAGATCTACATGTATATGTAATAATTTACGGCTAGACATACTGCCTGAGATGATCTAGCCTTTTTTTGTAATCAATGTAAACTATCGCCACGCGCAGCTGCAAGTGTGTTTGTGTGTGTGGGGTGGGGGGGGGGCGCACTTGGCACATGACGTAAAGAAGAGTTGTTCCGTCTTGGTATAATTGGTCTTCGATTACACAGTAGCCTACCTAAATATAGCAAGGCAGACCCGTCAGTTGCACACCTACACACGTCAACACACAGTGCGCTGTGCTGACACGCACACGGCGTGCGCCAGGCCAGCTACAGGTCAGACTAACAGAGCCACTCTGGGACCGGCCTTATTAAAGAGGAGCGTTTGGACCATTAGTTGGGAAAAACAAGAAGGAAAACTGAAGGCGAAAAAGATATGACCAGAGAGTGTCAGCTTTTTTCTAGCCAAAGCCCACATTATCCACATTATTTCAGAGGCAAAGATGTTTGTGCCGCCCTCCTAAATGTATTTCCAAGCGCGGCGTTGGATAATGCCTGTCTCTACTTAAGTGATCTCCACAGACCACCAAAATTACTAGATGGACCTCTAGTGGGCGATAGCACCCAGTTTGGCAAGCATTGATATTATAGACGATAGGCCTGATTGGGTAGTACAGTGCTGCAACGTAGCATTCATGTTCACGAGTCTGTTTCACCTTTAGAGGGGTTTCACTTCCAGTTAGCGGGCAGTTGGTTTGTTTATTGTACCCATAAGCATAGGGACGCACTCACATGTACAAACACACTCGAACGCACACACACACACACACACACACACACATACACACACACAAACACACACAGACATACACACACACGCGCATACGCACTCGTACGCAGACTCACTCTCTTTCACACACACAGACACACATACATACATAAATACACACATACTCTCTCTCTCTTTCTCTCTCTCTCTTTCTCTCTCTCTCTCTCTCTCTCTCTCTCACACACACACACACACACACACACACACACACACACACACGCGCACACACACACACACACACACACACACTTACACACAAATGTACACAAACGCGCGTGCAGATGCATCGTTGTCCAGAAGCAAAGTTGCCGAAAAGTGAAAGGGTCTGTAAACTCAATATTTATCTCTTTGCATATGTTTCTATATTTAGTGTTTTACGGCAAATGTAACACAATAAAATCATATAAGTACCGTGGGTTAGAGAATTTACAAGACAATAGTAAGCACAGAAAAAGGAGGAGATATAAGGATGATGTATTATCATGTTTGATAAGAAAGAAGGAGCAGACTACACCAGATGAGCACCAGCCAATCATCGACCATCTGATCTGAGAAGGATGTTGTTGTTCTGTAAATAGAGAGCCAGATTTTCTCCGATTCATCGACTACAAACATCCAAATCCCCCCTTCCCCGCTCATCTGCCAACATTAGTTTCGTTTTAGTTTTAGTTTTAATACGAGTTTTACGGCGCTTGCTACACAATTGGGTAACATAGGTGCCAAAGATTAGAGGTGTTACTAGATTGTAACATAATATAATATAAAGAAAAGAAGGAGGAGAAATAATGCCGATAGGTGTTTAATGGGAAGAGAAAACACATCAACGCTCCCGCCAGCCAACCACTCTATATTCTAGAAAAAAGAAAAAGGAAAAAAAAAAATCTGGGTCCACTCCAAAAGAAATCTCTTGTAACCAGACGACTACAGTGTCGTGTTACGTACATACCACGATGGCGTTCATGTTTCATGACCGAGTACATCACAAGGTCACCAGGTTACAAACATGAAACGCGGCCATCAGGTCAAATATTCCTGCCAAAATGTCTCACATGCTAGATAATCTTGTTACATATAGAATATTTTGACTCCCAAGAAACGATCTGTACCCGGTAAGGTAAATAATATCTAGGTCAATCAAGGTCAAAGGCATAACGTCGTTGTCCGACTCTAAGCGTGTATCCGTCAAATCAGGTCAAATACTTTCTGTTGTCGCATATTCCTGGTATGTTATTCATAACTATTGTTACATTTAGTATTGATAATACTATAATAATAATAATAATGATTATGTCGATATCAAAAGAACACTTAACATTTTGAGCAAGTCTATTAGAACGGATGGCAGGTTTCAAATAATCTATAATCAGAACCATCCAAACGAGAAAACTGCGGGTTTTTTATGTAGGAGTTGATGTTCTCTTACCATATTATTCATACATGTACATCGATCAAATAGACCCCAAAAACCTGCTGCTGTATGGAATGGCAGAGAGAATAGAGGGCAAAAGCAGACAGAGAACAACATGTGCAGATAAATAATCTAAACTACTTGTCTACAAATAAGGTGATGGGAAAAAACCGAAGTGATCAAGAAGACAGACGACAGCAAGAAGTCGAGATACCATGACTGTCAATGTCTGTTCCAGACGCGACTCCTGATGAAGTAGTAAGAAAGAAAGTGAGAGTAGAATGGGCAGCAACCCTAGCAAAATTCAAAACTCATCTCATCCAAAACTGAAAATGTTATTGTATTCTAGTCAGTATAAAAGCATAATATAATCGGGTACCTTCGAAATCGGAATATGTCTGCCAGAGGGCAGAGGGCCCTACTTAGTAGGAAAAATGGTCACATGCATAAAAACCAGTTGCACTGCAGGGTGAAGAACCAGCTGTCGTAAACCTCTGAGATCTAGAAGGAGAACGCAAAGATGAAGAAGAGAATGAGCCTGCATTTGTCCCCGTTTCTGAAAATCAGAGTTCATGCACATACACGGTTTGAGTCGGATGTCGACTAAAAGATTTCTTCGTCCAGTGACAACTTCTCCCCCCGCGGGTAAGATCATTGGTCCGTGGTGTACACGTGTTTTTGTTTGGCTTCTGTAAGGTCAACACCATTAGCCCTCACTGCGACCGCCGCGAAGGAGAATTTGGTTGTGACTTACACCTACACGTATTGGTTTGAAGTTCGAATCCTTAAGGGTGTAGCAGAGTGGGTTGAGACTTAAACTAATGTTTTATACAATTAGTGATAATGATTGCATGTAAGTGTGAGAAGGCCTGTGTGTGTGTGGGGGGGGTGGGATTGTCTCATTTATATTCCTTTTTATAAAATGCAGTTGCTTTTTTACATCCTCATCGACTCAATGTAGGTTATCTAAGAGACAGGATGTTTCTTTTCTGTCGGTTTCGACTTGCTGGAGTGGGTTACAGATTCTCAACGAATCGCTGCCTTCGAATTACAGCGTTCTATCCGACATTTTTGGCCGTTTTTTGGGGCCACTGACCATGAAGTCAGAAAGCAAAATCAATGCTCTATTTGGACTATCAAAATTGTGAGATTATTCGTAGTCGTTATCAAGATATTCAAAGAATTTCAACTCAAAAAGCTTGACAGGTTGGGAAACTAAACATTTTTAAAGTCAAATTTCTCAAAACTTGGTACTGTGCTAATATAACTCTGTAATTCTAAGGTTGCGGAAATAAAAGCACATCGGAGACAATTGGTAAATATCTTGAACCCCCCCCCCCCCCCCACACACACACACACACACCTCCCACTGTAATAATATAAATCACAACTTTCACTTGGAACGGGAAAGAACGTACTCACTGCACTACAGACTCCGAACGAGTCATATTAAAACTCTCACTAAAATATGTCTTCAAGAATTCAAAGTGTCTCTTTCCCAGTAAACGTCATTTTTTAACTCTTAGTCTGAGCGTCTGCGCATTCGATATATCATTGTTTGTTTTGTTTGGCTTTTTTGTTAATGTTGTTGTTGGTTGTTGTTTTTTTGTCTGGGGGTTTTGGGGCTATCAATTAAAAATAAAAGTGGTTGCTTTTACTGTATCATAACAATACAACATCATTATTTTCTCAAACGTTTGGTTGGTATGACACATTTGTAGATTAAAATGTATCTTTTTCTTATGCTCAAAATGTTAACTGTTACACCTTTTTAACTGAAATTGCTGAGACAAAGCAGAGAACAGGCTTACGGCTAAGCCTAGTCGTGCCATCCAATTAGTGTTTTCGCCTACCGTCTCAAAAAACATATTCTGACCAGCATAAATAACGCTATAAAGAAACGCCATGTGTAAAAAAACATAAACTGTGTATATTCGAGAGTTGTTTTCATTTGTCTCTATTCACAGTGTGCTCTTGTTATTGGATTGGCTCCATTTAAGAAACACAACACGCGCATTGGCCGCTTATGCATCAAATAATACAACAAAGCAACCCTCTCAATGGTACGCAATTAAAACGTGAATTAAATAATGAATTTTTGCTCACATGTTAAGTTGGTAAGGCCTATAAATTCTCTGCCCTAAAATGTTTGATTGAGTGTTACATAGTACGATTATCAAGATGCCAAGATTCTCTGCGGAAAATCAAGAAAGAGCTATTGGACGTCTGCAAGCCGACGAGAGCAATCAGCAGGTGGCAACAGTCCTGGGAGTGCATGCCAGCACTATCTACCCCCCTGCAAAACAGATTCCAATCCACCAAGTTCACGAGAGATCTCCAAAGAAGCGGAAGACCTCGTCTGACAACAGTTCCCCAAGACCGCTTCGTCGTGCGTCTGCATTGCTGAGATCCACGATTGTCTGCCTCCGATACAGCCCAGAAGACCTTAGGAACGCACGGTAGAGCCGTGAGTGACCGCACCATACGCCGCCGACTTGTGGCCAGGGGGCTGTGTTGTTGGCGTCCGGAGCAGAGAGCAGCCCCTGAACGTCCATAATCGACGACAACGTCTCCAGTGGGCTCAGAATCACGTTAACTGGTGTCATCGACAGCGGCAGCGTGTGATCTTCAGCGACGAGAGTCGCTTCTGCATCGATCCTGACTATAGACGGGTCCGAATTTGGCACCGCCACGGACAACACTATTCTGACGAGAACATCTGGGAGAAAGTTCCGTGAGGAGGTCAAAGCGTGATGATATGGGGCGCAATAGGTACCAATCAAAGACTGGGCCCGATAATCTTCCAAAATTTAGGACCTGGACATGGCACAGAGTGACGGCACAGCGCTACATCAACCAAGTCCTGCAGCATCCTGTTGCTCCATTTATCCAGAGACATCAAAACCACCTCTTTCAGCAGGATAATGCCCGGCCTCATACAGCACGTGCTACCCAGCAGTTCCTGGTGCAGAACAACATACCCACCATGCCTCACCCACACCGATCACCAAATATGAACCCAATAGAACACCTTTGGGACATCCTTCAGAGGCGTCTCAACCAACTCCAGCCCAGACCCCAGACAGCTGCCCAACTGGGTGCTGCTATTTTTCAGGAGTGGGCGCAGGTCCCCAACTGCCAAATCAATCGCATGGCCCACTCAATGCACCCCCGATGCACTGCTGTCATCAACGTTTATGGTGGCCATACCAGATACTGACTGGAACTTAAGCCCCAAGGTCAAGGTCATTGAGGCCGAATAACAAAATCTGTCCCCAAGCAAAATCCCCAACTCTCAAGCTTTGTTTTGTGCAATATGAGACATCTCAAACCTGTTTCTCTAAATAAGAAGTGTCATGTGAATTCGCATTACTTTTGCCGGTAAGTATATTATCCCATAGTGATATTTCTCTTTCCCCTCTTAGCACCCCCGCCCAACCCCCCAAAAACAACCCCC
The DNA here is from genome assembly GCF_000002075.1 of Aplysia californica. Lineage (NCBI taxonomy): Eukaryota > Metazoa > Mollusca > Gastropoda > Aplysiida > Aplysiidae > Aplysia > Aplysia californica. The sequence goes on along the minus strand of NW_004797873.1, from coordinate 129,331 downwards.
CCCCCCCCCCCCGAATGATACCTTATAAATAAATTCACACAAAAACATACACAGACACACACACACACACACACACACAGAGACACACACAAAGAGAGAGTGAGACACACACACACACACACACACATCTTACATAATAAATATATATATATATATCCTTTCCCACGCTATCAATTGTCCACATAACCAACAAACCGGAATGCCTTCCATTTGTTTTCACAATTCCTAGTGCAATCAACCAAAATGAAACACTAATCTTCCTCTGTGGCAAAAGCGGGTAGCAGACGCAGACAGTAACGGCATGCAGTGTGACGTCATTGGTTTATGCAGTGTGCTCGTAGCGTAAGAATAGTCTCTTTCCCCGAGCGATGGAAGACGCACAGCTAAACACGATTTGTTTTGGGGGCTGGGGTTGTTGTTTTTTTTTGCCATGTTTTTTTTTCATTTTGTTTTGTTAGTTTCAGTTTTTTGTTTTTTGTTTTGTTTTCCGTTTATTCATTTGAGTAAAGTTAAGCATATTGACAGAACAACGGTCATTTAGAGAGATTAGAAAGTAAGACAGTTATAAACAACAGCGGGTTGGGAATAAAAAAGAAGCAGACCTACCAGTGGCACCCTCCAATCACTCATGCAGACTGCAGCGACAAAGACAATGTAAAGAAGACGTGGGACCTATAAATGGCCCTTTCCGAACACCCGCTTGTTTAGGGTTTTGTTTTCTTTCTAACATGATTTCTGTTTTGAGGGTAAGTAGAGATGTAGGACCTGCCAGTGGCGCACCGCATTCCAACCACCCTCAACCTACTTCACAAGCAACGTTGATATTTTGAATGAGCAAGCTAACCTGTTGAGTTTCAGAGAATGCACCTCTGTTGTATTGTCAAGTGTGACCCCCCCCCCCCCCCCCACCTTCCTCCGCCACCCACCCGGGTCTCAAAGTGACAGTTTGTGTGTGTATTTGTTTGAGTAAAGAGAGGCACATTTACAGAGTAATGGTCATTTAGTGCAGGAGAAAAGGTAAGACAGCTAGACAGATTCAACAGAGGGACAAAAAAAAAGAATTGGGACCTATACCAGTGGCGCCATCATAACACCCACCCCCACCGACAGCCCCGAACAATAGAACAGGATCAAGGACGTTTTAGATTTTAGATGCGACGGAAAGATGTTGCTATTGAATTGTATTTCAGAGAGGTGTGCCCGTTTGTTTGTTGTTGTTGTTTTTTGTTTTAAACACGTACTAGGCCTACGTAAGCAAACCCCACTCTTCCTAACGCGCTACCCGGATACTACAGACAGGACAAAATATATATGAAATACTAGCTGGGCCCCCTTTCGTTTGAAAGGAATGATCTGTGCATTAACATCAACTGAAAGTCATTGGCCTACTATATTTACACTCTACTGGAATGGTGCATTAAATCTTGAGAGATGCAACAAAATTAACTAGATCTATACTCTCAAAACAAAATGCGCCTAGCGAAATATCACTTCAGGCACTTCCGCTTTGAAGGACAGCTACGCAGATTTGTTTCGTTTACCAGTGGAATAATCACAAAGGCCAAACAAGGACGGGAACTTTTTGTCAAATATATTCTTCTAAATTCTGGAAATGAATAAATAAAAAATATCTTTTTTGCAGATACTTGCCAACTTTCAACTCTGTTACAAGCTGTCGTAGTTTTATGGAAAAAGTGACACATGTGTTTCCAAGTTGCCAAATATAATAATATAATAGATGTATAGATTGATTCTCTATCCCACTTTCGTTGTTGTACACTCCAGAATTTCAAAGGTGTAGAATCATTGCGCACGGCTAGTGAACGGAAACCTCACTTGTTTACCATAGTGTCTTAGAAGACGGACTTTCCCAAGACTAGATCTAAACGAAACTAGTAGTGGAATGAGGCGCTCGCCAAAATAATAAAATTTAAAAAATGGCATTTTTCTTCCCGTTCGGCAATTTTTCTCAATTTATTTTTTTATTATGGCTACGTACGTTTTATGTCCATTAAAGACACTTTTCTGTGTGGAATTTACTGAAAAACATTGATTAAAGGCACAACAAATGCAAATTTACAGTTTCCAAGGACTCTGAAGTTTTTTGTTTTTTTTAAATCAAAAGCAAGACAAATAAACAAGTTTTAAGATGATAGCAATAGCTCAATATGACATAAATTGACGAGCGCCTGATTCTTTCCTATCGTAGCACAATTAAGCTACAGTGACTTCAGGCTCCTCAATAAAACTGAGCACCCTTTAAATGATTCTGAACCACCATTAATTTTGTCGAATTCGAAAGTTAAGTGCTTCGGAAGTTTTAGGCGGCCAAAGTGACGAAGTTTCACAAATATAATCTATAGAGATTACGTTATGATGATGGTATGGTTCGAAATATTATCTAACTAGGAATAAAGGGGTATGAGGGAGGTGATTTTGAGACAGAACAGTGATGAGGGAATGTTTTTTTCCGTTTCATGAGCAAACTACCATTACAATCATTAGAAATTTAGAACTGCAGAAATGGAGTCCATTTTGAACATCGTAATACATGGAGGCTGCAATGGTCGTGTAAACTTTTGACCAATGTCACACACATACACACACACAAATGCACACGCACAAATATACACACACACTTATAAACAGACGAACTCACACACACAAATAAGCACTCACACAAACTCACACACTCAAATAAGCACACACACAAACACACATAAACACACACATAAAAAAGCACATACGCTAATACACATACACATACATACACACACACACACACACAACAACAACAACAACACACACACACACACACACACACACACACACACACACACACACACACACACACACACACACACACCAGATGTCAGCACACAACATCATAAACAAACGGCAGGGTGAGGTTTTCTCAAATCTTACGTTAACTATTCTTTTACCCTTTCTTCTGTCTCCCCTCGCTTTATCTCTCTCTTTCTCTCTCTCTCTCTCTCTCTCTCTCTCTCTCTCTCTCTCTCTCTCTCTCTCTCTCTCGCTCTATCTCTCTATCTCTCTCTCTCCCTCTCTCTCCCTCTCCCTCACCCCTCGCTCCCCTTCTTCCTTCCAGTGCTCTTCCCCCGTATCCATCAATCAGAACATACACAAAAAGCCTCTCAGTTAAAAGTACATACTCTCACCAATCCCATCACGTCAAATACCGGACTACCCCAAAACCCCACAACCTATCCCACAACAGCCGACAAATTAGCCCACAACTTAGTCCCTAACTTATCCCATAGCAGTCCATAACTTAGACCTCACTTAGCCCACAACTTAGTCCACAACTTTGCCCATAGCAGTCAATAACTTAGGCCACAACTTAGAAGGCAAACAAAAGCCTGATGCCCTTAAGATTTATTCGATCGCTTCTGTACCAGAACATGAAATTCCAATGAGCAAAACGTCAACAGTGGGCCCTTCTTAGACACTGCGGAATGCGAGCAAAGTGGGGTGTGCGCACCACACGATTTATCCAAGTGTCATGTGGTTATTCGAAGTCCATAACCCATTGAGATGGGAGGCGGTTTCTAAAGAAGGATTCTTACATTTGAATAGGCAGCTCTTGTGGCATATATAATATATATATATACTCATATTATGAGTTTTAGTTTTAGTAAGAGTTTAAGGCACTTGCAAACACAGGTAGTCCCTCTAGGTGCCGCATATTAGAGGTATTACTAGAGAGTAGCATAAAATAGAGAGAAGAGGGAGGAGAGATAAGGACGTCAGACATAGAAGAAAGAGCGTACCGCGAGGAGCGCCCGCTAACCACCCACGTGGTATATTTAGCTATTTTTAGAAGACAACATGGTATAATGCAGATCAAATTAGCGAGAAATGGATGGGGGGACACAATTCAAATTTCATATTTTCTTCTCGCTAATTCCCCGCCGCCTCCTTACTCCCTCTCCACCTCCAATCCCTCCCCCACGACCACACGCCCCGCCCAACAACTACCCGTTCACACAAAAAAACTCAGCTAAGCTCATACCCACAACCAAAAATTTCGAGCATCATCACTAGCCTTTCATTCCCCTTGAACAGCAGACAAATAAAGACAGCCACTGGGATCTAAAGCGTCTCTTAATGTGGAATTACGACTACCTCCAGCGAGAGTGACCATTGTCCACTTTCGGCCACCAGTGACGGAGCTGAATGCCTCTTCTTTCCCGCCTTCCCGACGGGGCGCTATTCACAGAGCTGGGATATTTGACCGTGGGTGGACAGGCGGCATGTTGGTCTTTGTGGTCAGTTGGAATTTACAGTGATGCTGGACACAGATAGGACACACCAGAGAGTCTGTATACTAGCGGTAATTCTAAGCTCTATGGACGTACTATCGGGGACGGAGCTCTTGGAACAGGGTTCAGTTTTTGTTGTTGTTGTTGGTGGTGGTGGTGGGTTTTTTTCTTTGGTTTAGGTAAGAATTTTAAGGCACATGCAATACAATTAGGTCATATTATAAGTTCCAGAGATCGGGGGTGTTTAGTTTTAGTTTCAGTAAAAGTTTCACGGCACTTACAAAGCCATGGATTCATATTGCGTAAGTGCTAAATATTGGAGGTGTTGAGCTTTAGTTTTAGTTAGTTTTACAACACATGCAAAACAATTAGGTCATATAAGTGCCGTAGTTTGGATGTGTTTAGTTTTAGTCTAGTTAGAGTTTTGCAGCACTTGCAACACAATTTTCTAGAAAGAAAAATAATAATACATAGTTCAGAAGCAAGCGACATTAGGACGATATAATACCGGATAGGAAAGAAGGAACAAATCAAATCAGAGCGTCCGCCAACCACCCACTTGCATCAGAGCGTGAGTAATGAACTAGGGAAAAAAGAGACTATATACTAGAGTAACCATCGCAAAGTACCGGATACCTAAAAGATAAGAGGACTTTTGTAAAGAGCAATAACACGGTCATCTAATTATGTACAAATTTCAACAAACCTTTTTCAGTGGACATGAAATTACATCACTAACATGAAAAAGGAAGGGAGAGAGGGACAGAGAGAAAGAGAGAGAGAGAGAGAGAGAGAGTGAGAGAGAGAGAGAGAGAGAGGGGGGGGGGGAGAAAGAGAGAGAGGGAAAGAAAGAGAGAAAGAGAGCGAGAAAGCGAGAGATAGATAGATAGATAGATAGATAGATAGATAGATAGATAGATAGATAGATAGATAGATAGATAGATAGATAGATAGATAGATAGATAAATGTGTAAATAAAATGTCTAGAGAGACAGATAGGTGTCTAGATAGATAGAACGTGTGTGCATGTGTGTGTGTGAGAGAGAGAGGGGAGAGAGAGAGAGAGAGAGAGAGAGAGAGAGAGAGAGAGAGAGAGAGAGGGGGGGGGGAGATATCTATTATCTTTTTGTGGTGGCCGAATTTTGCTATTCAAAAGGCTTTTTAATGGCTGCATCGATCGACATGCAGTTTTCGCCAAAAGATTCTTTAAAATATTCTCCAGATCATGACGCCCTTGGTTTTTTTCAGTTTTGAGACAGTTTTGTTGCAAAAAGCTAAATTTCTTTATTTCGCCGATCGCTTTTGTAGGCCGACGCTTTTGTCTCTGTACTTTTAGAAAATCTGTAAGTGATATTTCGTGAGGCGCATTTTGTTTTGAGAGTATAGATCTAGACCTTCTAATTTTTTTTCATTTCTCAAGATTTATTGCCCCATTCCAGTAGAGTGTAAATATAGTAGGCCAATGACTTTTAGTTAATATTAAAGCACCGATTATTCCTTTCATCGAAACGGGGCCCAGATAGTCTATTATATTTTTCGCGACTTGGAAACACATGTCACTTTTCCCAGAAAACTGCGACAGGTACAGAGTTGAAAGTAGGGCAAGTACCTGCAAAAAGATAGATCGGTCCCCATGACGGAGCCTGAGGTTTTATCTATTCATTTCCTGAATTTAGAAAAATATCTTTGACAAAAAATTCCCGTCTTTCTTTGGCCTTAGTGATTATTTCACTGAGAAAAGAAACAAATCTGCGTAGCTGTCTTCCTCAGCGAAAGTGCCGAAAGTGATATTTCTCAAGGCGGTTTTTGTTTTGAGAGTATAGATCTAGACCTTCCATTTTTTTGCATCTCTCAAGATTTATTGCTCCATTCCAGTAGAGTGTGAATATAGTAGCCTAATGACTTTCAGTTGATTTTGATACCCAGCTAATATAATATAGATAGAGAGGGAGTGAGAGGAAGAAAAGAGTTAGAGAAGGAGAGAGAGAAGGAGAGAGAGAGAAAGAGAGAGAGAGAGAGGGAGGGAGAGAGAGAAAGAAAGAGAAAGAGAGAGAGAAGGAAAGAGAGAAGGATAGAAAGAGAGGAGGAGGAGTGTGTGAAAGAGAGAGAACGTTTTCTCGCGTTTGATAGAGGTCAAGAGGCGACGGTGATAAGTCCCTGGCCACAGTAACTGCAGTTGGTTTATCTGGACTGCGAGTCTCACATTACTCCCGTCGCAGGGATATCTGGATGGTCTCGGTATGTGGACACCCACCTTTCGCGGAGAAATTTGCTACAGTAACAGTTTGTTACACTCAGTTTTCAGTTTGGTTTGTTTTACTGCGCTCGCAATCGCAGAAGGTCATAATATTATTATGAGCATGCGAGACCAAGTTGGTTGTTTTCACGCAAGTTCACAGTACTGCTTTTAAAGAAGAAGTTAAAAATGTATGCTAAAAATTCAATAGCAAAAAAACCCAGTTATTTGTATCTTTAGAATAGTACAATCTACATTTTTTTAAAGTATAGATCAATGCCCTGAACACTGTTGCTTTCTGGACTGAAAACAGTTGGACAATTTGTACGTTATAATGATTTTTTGTCAGCGATGACTCTTCTCAAATTTGAACTCGTTTCTTTCAAAAGTCCATCTCGCGTCTACCTTCTTTCTCAGCCCAAGAATTTTTGTCAAATTAGTGAATTCAAATCTTGTTATTCTCTGTAAAGTGTCTTTCTTTTATAAATGTTTTGTTTTTACGCCTCAATCGACATAATTTAGATAATTAATTTTAGGAGGCGGGCTTTGACTTTGCCTGTCAGGGCCAACTCGAGCTGAGAAAGAAGGTAGGCGCGAGACGGTCTTTTGAAAGACATGAATTCAAATTTGAGAAGAGTCATCGCTGACAAACTTCCAGGAAAAAATCATTATAACATTAAAAATTGTCCCACTTTAGGTCCAGAAAGCAACAGTTTTCCGGATATAGAACCCCCCCCCTCTCCAACTATTTCATTCTTTTTAAAATTGTAATTTAAATGTGTATCTTTTTCTGCTCATTTTTCAAACACCTAGATCTGAATTTCGACAAAATGTTCCGCAAGTGCATGCAACCGATACCACAGATTAAGAAACTGTTATTTTTAAAATCAAATAGAATTTGGTGTTTAGTTTATCCGAACAGATGGCCGACAAAGTATCACTTTAACAGCTCTCGTTTCCAGAACGAAATGCCTTTCAATATGTTAGTTTTCAATCAAACTTTAAAAAATATTGTTTACATAAACACAGAGAACAAACAATAAACAAAACGGTTCACCACAATAACTGTCCTGTTTTTGTTCAGATCAAAGCTTCTTTCTCATGATTTCCTCAGCTTTCCCCTAGGGGGGTGTGGGGGGGGGGGGGTACAGTGTTAGCATCTCATTCATTAATCCCGAATTCGAAATCTGACAGAGACGGAAAATTTTCTTCTAAATAATCTTCTCCTCTCACCTCCTTTGTCTTACCATGTTCTATAGCCTGCTGTCGTCTCCACTTTTTGTCCCCACCTCATGTGACAAGAGTTCACTCGCCAATTGAACACTGACAAACACTCCTTTTTCTCCTCCCACCACCCACCCCCCTTTCCCCCACCCCCTTTTCCGAAAAAAGAAAGAATGAAACATACGCAATTGCATAAGGTGAGTACAATATTTTTATTGTTCAAATAATGAAATAGTTTCTTTCTCCCCTGAAAAGGGTGCTATCTAAGTGTAGTTTATCTAACCTCTTTTCGACTTAGACTAGCTCTGGAGGAGCAGAAAAGGAAAAAAACGAGGGGGGGGGGGCGGGGGAGGGGGGAGGGAAGGTGTCAATCTGTCTAATCTTTGTTATTATGTTTTTTCCGCCACACGCGGTCTGGATTAACACAATACCTCAAATGAGGAAAACTTTAGGCAATAATCCGCCCCTTGGTGGAAGCACAAGTGTCGTTGACTGTTGATCATCTGCCCCGGGGGTGGGTCAAAAGTGACAGCCAACACAGGCGTGGAAACAAGGACAGGGGGTGCAAATGGAGCGAAAAGCACGTCATCGCGTCAAACGAATGACCCCCAAAGTATCTCTTGGGGACCCTCTCCTGTCCTGCAGTCTCGCAGACCGTAAGGGCACCGCTTTAATCTTAAAACTGGATTTGTCTACATATCGTGGTTCTCAGCTTTTTGTAATATGATGTTCCAGTTACGACCAATCCACTCTTCGATATTACTTTCCCATTGAGATCGTTTCCACTATCTGTCTCTTTGTCTCTCTCCGATATACCTGTACTTCTTCAGTTTGTGCTGTTTGCCTGGAGTCAGAAGGTCTTCGTACCTCTCGATGGTCGTTCCAATTCTGGCTGTCACTACTTCATTCATATGGGACGTCTATGAAATATTCCAATCGGTATTCATCCTCTCCCATTAAAACATCCAACAGGAGACAAACAAATGACTAATCAGATCATTCTCCATACCACCTCTCCTCTATCAGTGCCTAACCTGGACCCTGAATAAAGCGAGGGAATGTAAAATAACAGCATGTTAAAAGTAATGTGTTAGAAGAACGCAAAACATCACGACAGAAGACAGATAGAGAAACAAAGAATAAGACAACAGGTAATCGAGCATGAAATACACCCAAAGACAACAAATAAAGTGGTCTGGAACCATTATGGGAATGGGGCACACAACACAACAGCCAGCTTCATAGGCCTTCCAAAAGCAATATGTTGCCTTCAAGACTAAAGGAAGGCCAAGAAGAAGATGGGTCGATGGATTCAAAGAGACCTCCCTTCAAGACGTAATATGACGATCCAAAAACCAATTCACCTGGACACATCCTACAAATACATTTCCTTTCGACACCTTGCGCCTGCGGTATACGAGGACAGAAAGAGTAAAACGTAAGTAAATATACGAGATGCCAAGAAGTTTGCAGAAACATCTAGTGTCTTTGTGTCAGACAGAACGATGGACCAATACAAAGACAAGAAACAGTTACTGTCCGCTATAAATGGGAATAATAGTTTATGTCCTAAGATATGGAACAAAGATTTATTGTCAGATGGATGGAGGGCGCCACAGGTAAGTCCAACTTTTTTTCTTTTCCTGTGTTCTATTTGACTGTCGTGTTTTTTCTTAGCACTAAATTGCCGGGGGGGTTTTCCTTTCGTCTTTTCCTTGCTAAATGTTAGGTGTTTATGTCCCCACCAATAAAACTTAGATAAATAAAGAGTCGTCTTTGTGTCAATGAGCTTATCTGGTTCTTTACTCACACAAACAAACAAGATATATGCAACGTCTGGCTCTTCTCTAAGTCTGTGGATAACTTTGGCTCCTTCAATGTGTGTCACTAAAACTGACGGGGGGTCTGAGCTCGCTTCCTGACCACGCCCCATAATGTTTTCCTAAGACTTATGACAGGGATTAGTGGCTCAGTGACGACTGATAAAACAAGTCCAGGTGGCCACTGCCATGTCCGATGTTACTGCATGCGTGTAACTGTGTCAGGTGACTGTGGTAAGATTTTTTTTCCAGAGTTAATAACAGTTTGTCCCACTAACGTGTTTCGGGTGATCGTGGATCATGGCTGTGGGGGGTACATGAAATATGTTTGTCTTGGCTCACAAGCGACGACATGTTACTGAAGGGAAGATGAGTGAGGATATGGGGAAAGGGTGGGGTGCGGGGGTGGGGGTGGGGATGGGGATATTTAGAGGTCTTTCCACCGTCAAGCTGCATTGTATTTTTTTTAATTGGTTTTGCTTTGTCTTGTTTTGGATTGTTTTGTTTTGGTTTTGTTTTGGTTTGTTATGTTTAGTTTTCTTGTGTTCTGTTTTGTTTTTGGTGAAGGACGATTGATGATATAACGTGAGATGGTTAAATAAATTCATAATAAATAAAGTATTAATTGCAGATGCTTTAAGATTACCGAGGGAAGATAAGTGGGGGGGGGGGCGGGGGAGGGGGAGAGGTAAGGAAGGTCTCCCACCGTCAAGCTTCGGCGGAAGAGAAGAGAACACAACAACCGATAATACCCCCAGCAGAGAAAAATCCCCTAGCCCTACATTGCAATCATTGTTGCTTTTGGTGATTTGTTTCCTTTTGGATTTGTAAGTGACAACTTGTAATTGTATGGATTTAGCGTCCTTTCAATTTTGCTAGGTTACAAAAATAATGTAGATATAGGTATTTTACGCCCAATCAAAACAATTTAGATTATCTAAATGGCAGGATTCGACCATGCTTGTCAACGCCAATTCTGACTGAGAGGGATACAGAGTCCCAGCAGAAAGACCAATACACTGAATAAAGATTCTCCCTACACTGGAATTGAACTCGGGTATTCGGTGAGTGACGGCAGAGCGCCTAATCTCTACACCACAGACGCCGGTCTCTGCTAGGCGGTTATTAATGAGGAGGGACTTCCAAACTGAATGTCTATCTTCTATAGAGGGATCCAGTCTAATTGGCGGAAAGCCTTTTAAAAAAATAAAATTTCCCAAACAATCCGAGTTAAAAAATGACCCAAGTAGAATTGTACGTGGGTCGTCAACACCAATGCCCGGCATGAGTCATTACAGCACAACCATTTTGATTTTCTATCGTTAAGAGGGTTGGAGCCGACGGAGGGGGAGGGATGTTGCATTATATTTGGGATGTATGATCTTTTGGACCTTACAACAAGATCCAACACTGGGAGAGTAACAACTAGCATAACAAATTACTAAAGAAATTTGGATAACAAAAATGTAAAGCTGTATTCAACATCACAGATCACAACCAAGCTTGATCACAGACTTACATCAACAAAGCTGCAGGTAAAATATCAGACCAATGTCGTTGAAAAAGATTATGTCGCTCATTTCAACTAGATGTATACAAAATTTGGATTATAATTATATAGTCCTCAGATTGTAACACTAGAAGAACAACTTACTAATGAAATTTGCATGACAAAAAGGTAAAGCTGTTTTTGGATTCTCATATCACTGCTAAGCTTGTTCTAATAAATTTCTTGTAAAATTCCTGACTTCAGTTATAAAATTGTAGATAAAAATGAATTATATAAAAAAAAATAGAAAGTCTTGTCATTACAAGCAGGTATACAACAATAAATGGGGTATATCCGACCCGGAGAGCGTAACAATCAATATAACAAATTAATAATGTAATTTGAGTAACAAAAAACTAACGCTGTTTTCAGCATCTTAGATCGAACATATTGGAATCTGACTAACTTTACGTTAATTGTGATCTGAGGTCATGAAAAGTAGGCTTGAACAGTATCCAATAAGTACAACTGGCATGTAAAATTGCAGACCATTTTTAAAAAAATGATAAGTTGGTCGTTACAATAAAAAATGTACTGAAATAAATGGATTATATCAAACCTTCAGAGTGTAACAACCAACATGATAGCTTACAAAAGAAATTTAGATGACGAAAATGAAAAGCTGTTATCACCATCTGAAGTACAAGAGGTAAATAGGCCTGGTTAGATTGTAGTATGTGTACGTACTCGTAAATATATCAGACAAAGGCAGTCCAAAAGAAAAAAAAACACCCTCAAATATTTGGTTGTTACAACAATATATACACAAAATATAAGAATTTTATTCAAAACACTAATTCAAAAGATTAAGGGGGAAAGAACCAGCTCTTCCAACAAGATAGGGCTGCTTCTCGCGACGCCGGAGCTGTTACGGGCTGGGTCAAAAATCATTTATGGATTACAGGAGAGTCAGTCCAACTGAGCAAAACTGGACCCCAAACAATCCTGACCAGAGTCCACTAGACTTTCACCATTGGGAGTGATTGAGTTTGAAGGACAAGTTGAGTGGTAAAGCCATCGGAAATATCCAAGACTTGAGAGAAATCGTCACTGAGGGCACAAAAGAGACATCCGTCAAGCAGTGTCAAGGGATGATTGTCAATTTCACTCAGCGTGTCAGAATGTGCTTCACACACACACACACACACACACACACACACATATATATATATATATATATATATATATATATATATATATATATATATATATACACACGCACACACATGAACAACACCCACCCACCCACCCACCCATATACCCCCTCGGGAAACACACACATGGACACCCCACACATTGTTTTTCTTGCTCCGCATGAGCACATCAGCTGTTATTATAAAGTAAGAAAGACACCAGCTTTCTTCTCAAGGACTCGCTGAGTTTCATTCGATTTATCAAGATCGTCGTCACCAAACAAGACAATTCTTCCTAGTTCTTATTTGCTCGCTGGTTTCATTCGATTTATCAAGCAAGATCTCCGCCACCAAACGGAACAATTCCTTCACAGTACTTAGCTGCTTTGTCTTTCCCCCGCCGGCCCTCTGTGCCAGCCGGAGATCTCGGTAACGTTACTGGACGTCTCTCGGACCTACCTGTAATTATTTTGTTTTTTTGGTGGCAGCTTAGGGGAGATTAGCCCGAACTCCTAACACTTTTAGGTCACGCGAGGGTCGTAAATCTTGTTTGTTTGATCCTGAGAGAAGCAAACATATTGACACAATATCAGCTTCTTTTTCTGGACAAAAGTGTGGTAGACAGATTGAAACACTAGAGAGGGAGAAAGGGAAAAAGACCCTCAAATAGCACCTTCAAACCACCACGGACGATGATGTAGAGATACAGGCAGGGGTAACAAGGAAAGAGAGCGTGTGTTTGTTTCATTTTATAGAACAGGTGCACATCTATTCGAGCTAAGGAAAAAGTGAGACATACTTTTTAAGGGAGGCTACAGCTGAAAGTCCCGATTCGGCTCAAAACTACGGATTTCAAGTTGTAGGCATTTTTAGCTTCTTCCGCCTCTCTTACAACTATTTCATTCGCATAAGAACTCCCTAAAGCCGCATTTTTTCCCATACCGGGCATGCTTGTCACCATCATTTCCTCATAAAGTCAATCTTTTATTTTTCTTTATCGCCCGTTTTCTCGAAATGAGGTTTTAAAATAATATATTTAACGCCTCCATTTTTCATCCAATCTTCCTGACAGTTTCACAGAATGAAGAAAAGATGTAATACTAAAACTTTGTGGGATGAAATTTCGATATATGGAATAGTTTTTCTTTGGTTGTGTTTGGAGTGCGGATTTTCACGGATTTTTTGCAAACGTGAATACTACCTCAGGAAATATTTCATTAAAAATGTTCTAGGACGTTTAGGAAAAATTCATCATACTGATTTGTAGATCTATGGTTTGCCAAGATACAAGCAAAAAAACCTCCAACTTATGTCCATGAAAAATAAGTGTGGTATTAATTACGTAAGATGTGTCAACAATTTCCAATATGGCCGCCGTATCCTTGGAAACGAAACTTTTTTTCTCAAATTTGATTACGGATTTTAAGACTCTTTACAATGCTTTTTTATGTTTGATTTTTCATAACGTATGATCCACTAATAAACGAGATAGCCTTCACCTGCACCCCCCCCCTCCCTCTTAATATAATGAAGGTCTTTACGCCCCCATAGACACCACTTGGATCATTTAAGAGGCGGGCTGCTTCAACTATGTCTGTCAGGACCAACCCAGGCTGAGAGAGATACGCGATCCAAGCAGAAAGACTGAGAAACTCGATGAAAAAAAACTCCCCAGACAGGAATCGAACTCGGATTTTCTCTGTGCGATGACGAGGCGCCTTATCGCTACACCACAGACGAAAATAAAGAAACAGACCACGTGTTGTTGTATTTTTGTTTGTTTTTGTTGTTGTTGTTGTTGTTTTGGGGTTGTTTTTATTTAGTAGCACATAGACACTATAACAATCATTCTGTACCGGGAAGAAGCAAGAGGGACAAAAAGTTACAATAGAGGAAACGAAAAGAGTAAGTAAATGGAGCGTGTGCAAGAGGGCCGGCCAGCCACAAGACGCTCCCTTGTGTCCTCTTTCTTTATCCGCTTGACTAAATGATGAACTTGGTGTCCCTGAACTTCTCCTTCGCTGTAAACTCTTTACGTCCCCGTTGACACAAGTTTTGTGGTACCATGGTGAAATCAGGCGCTCGTCAAAATAATGAAATTGAAAAAAATGACATTAATTTTTCGTCCGTTGGACAATTTTTATAGATTTTTTTTCTCGGGGAGTGGGGGGTCAACACAACGTTTAAATACATATTTCTACATGGATTTTACTATAATATTGACGATCAAAGGCACCTAAAATGCAGTTTTATAGTTTCCAAGGACACTTCAGGTTTGGAAGTCACTAAACTTTGACGGCCATTTTCTCACTAAGTTTACCTCTGATACCAAGCAAACCCCACCCTCTTCAATAGCAAATATCTCCACTTCTTTTCAGGATAAATATGTTTTTCTTATCAAAAGCAAGGTAAATGAACATGCTTTAAGATTATACTAATAACTTTGTTTGCCCAAAAATTGACGAGCGCCTGATTACACCGTGTCGTGGCACAACAGTTTAGGTAATTTAGAAGGCGGACAGCTTAAATCTACCCTGCCTATTTGGGTCAGCTTGAATCAGGCTCCATAGAAAACTTCTCAACAACAAAAAACGAGCAAGACTGGAAGATACAGTGTTATTGTCCCAACAGAGAGGAGAGAGCTTAAGTGGTTTTGAATGTAAGGCCGAAGATCCCAGCAGCTATGAAAATTACACACACCAACACAGTCGCATGTGGCCTAGTGGTTAGGCGCTTCGCCATCGTACGCAGAGGACCCGAGTTAGATTCCTGTATGCGGGGACTTTTTTGCGAGTATCTCGCTCTTAGTTCCGGGATGATGTATCCTTGTCAGCTCGGGTTGAGCCTGACAGCTAAGTTCGAAGCCTCCCTTAAAAGAATAATCTAAACTCTTTTTTTAAGTGAGGGTGTAAAACACACCTAACTTAAACATAAAACCCAGGCACCAACAAATTCCGAACGAGAACTCAATCAGCGCTCAATATTATAATTCCGGTAAGTCGATTTGAAATCAAATTGGGGTAGGGAAAATGGGGGGGGGGGGTTCAACCGGGCTCATAACTAAAGAACATTTGATTGTAAAGATTGCAGAACAAAAAAAAAGTAGGCAAAGACAACACGAAGGTAAGAACCACGTATCAGCCCCGAAGGAGAGATAATATGCATGCCTGTCATTGCACTATCATGCCGAATGCATTTCTCTTTGGCTGGACGTGGATGTCACGGGAGGAATAATGTCATTGTGACCTTCCTTGCTTTCAGTTGTTGTTTTTTCCATGTTTTTTTTGTGTTTTTGTTTGTTTTTGTTTTAGCAAGTTAAACAGCATTTACAACACAACAAGGTCTTATACGTGCTGGTGATTAGAGGTGTTGCAAGAAGGGTGTAGAAATAAAAAGAAATAAAAAAGGAGGAAGAGAGATCAGGAAGATAAATGTTAGAAAGGAAAGAAGGAGCAGCCCACACCAGAGCATCCGCCTTTCACTCGCTTCCTTGTTTTCAGAGAAAATAGACTTTGTCCTAAAATCGCTGTATGTATAATAATATGTCCCTGTTGAAACCAGAACCAGAGAGTTAACAATCGGAATGCGTCAATATTAGCAATTCATTCCTGGATCTGTCCTCACCTCTCTGGCACCATCTGATTCCATGCCTGGCGCTGACTTTACCGGGATCAGAGACAGACGTCCAGTTTAATCCACGTCCATTTCCTGTGGAATGTGCGCACTGTCCGGTTGATCCAGGTAGAAAGCCTTGAGCTATGCGACCTTCAGCATTGAGATCCCACTTAGAAAAGTGGCTTACTAGAAGTGATTTATGTCTGTTTGAAAACCGGGCAAACGGGCATCTGGTAGATTACCAAATTATTCAGTCGAAAAAGGCTCCAAGAAAAAACGAGAGAGCGGGAAAATCTTGAACCAGATTCGAACACGTACCTTCTGCATGCTGGACTGGTTTTTCAATTGACTGCTCCACGCTTTTAGTGTTAGTTTGTTACAGCATCTTCAACACAGCTGGGCCATAAAAGTGCCGAGGAGTAAAGGTATAACAAGAAAGAAATATGCAAAAAAAAGAAAGAAGGAGGGAGGATAAGGACGAAATATGTTTAATGGAGGAGAAGGAGAAGATCATATATCAACACCTGCCAACCACCCACTTGTTCTTTGGTAGCTTACTAAACCGAGATTTTTTTTTTGTAATGTTCTCAGAAATTTAGAGAAAAAAATCCCTATTTGCAGATGTAAACCCAAACTTCAGAGTGCTCCTTGCGAGACGGCCATGTCGCGATCCCAGGATAAGAAAAGAGGTTCTATCTAAGGCGGTGCCCCATTAGCTCAGTAGGTATAACCTTGGACTACGGAGCGGATGGTCCAGGTTCGAATCCGAGACTGGGTGTTCTTGAATTCAGGTCGTTTAGTTTAATTTTGTAGGCTCCCAATCCTTTAATGTTTGGTTGATCCAAACGGAGACGGACGTTAAATTCGAAGGTCTTGCTTCTTAAATAACTTAATAGTGTTGATAGGGACGTTAAAACATTACACTTACTTATTAACTATCTCAGTCACTTTCACTTTCAGACACTTCAGCTCAAACTTTTTCACACTCTATGTTTCCCTCAAATAAAAAACGAAATTATCAACTTGGTAATAAAGGAATAGAAGTTTTAACTTTTAGTTATATTGAGGAGGGAATACAGGGAAATACCCCAGACATTCTGATTCTCTTTCGTTTTAGAAAGCGTTTTACGACATATGCAACTCAAGTAGGACATATGACTATGAGCGCCAAAGATTAGAGATGTTACAAGACACAATAGATGAGAGATGAGGACGATTTAAATTGATAGAAAAGAACGAGATCACCCTCCAACTACTTCTACTCTGATTACAAAAACTTTAAAAATCTGGTTTACTCCTTGTTATTATGTGGTCACTATGTGTCTACAGCTGTGCAAAAATACTCAGCGAAGCCTGACATTTAACGTCATACTATGTGTTTTTACAGGAAACTATAGATTAAATCCTGTCAATTCACCTTACAGAACTCACCCACATATCTCCGCCTCACCCCACCACACCCCTTACAAAAGAATAAACCACAAAAGACTATGAACCAGGTATGTCCGTTTTCAGCCGATTGACAGCAACCGGTACGAAAATATTTTTGTTTCATTCCCGGATTTTTCTCCGCCCCACCGGTACCAGCCGATTTCCGGTACGGCACCGATTTTGTCTGGTATCAGACGAAGAAATCGACATAAAGGGCTTAATCCAAAGATCGATTGGGTTATCGAGCTGGCGGGCGTGATTTATGTGTTGCTTGTTGATCTTAGCTCGCAATAAAAGTCTCAATGCGAAGGAACGGCAATGTCGCTTTAAGAACATGATGACGTGGGCAGTTTGTGAGTTGTGTGTGTGGG
>NW_004797873.1:102392-109601 GCF_000002075.1 Aplysia californica | reverse complement strand
CATCCCCGCCCCCAACTCTATCCCACAGCAAAAGGAAATAACGAAATAAGCAGTTGGAACCGTTATGATCGCACGAAAATGAACACACAGTGATCAACTTGGCTGCTTGCACGTTTATCCAATTACTGTTGTCACCGCTTACAACTATGGCAATCTTACAGCCAATCGAATGTCTTTAAGGCTCAGCAAAGGACGAGCCCGTTACACGGTCCCTCCTTAATGAAACCCCTCTTGTTGCACAGGGCACAGAGGGCTCACGCTCTCCCATCCCTGACAATGGGGTGAAAGTTTACGACACACTTTCCACCAATGACACAGTTACTATGCACCCATTAGGCCTTTGTTAGGTACATACGTTCTACCTTCTACGACTACAGTGCCTAATCCAGCTCATAGACAATATAATATGTTTGGAGTGCTGTGTGTATATTATTATGTTTGTGTGTGTACCGCTGAGATTTAACAGTTGTTAACTCCATCAAACTACTTTTGAAGCAACTTTTTCATTAGATGAAAATTAGTTTGAAAATTTGGAGGTGAAACGGCTTCGTCCCCAGCATCCTGAAGAATTTAACGTAGAACACAGATGTGGTAGAGAAGGTTACTCTTCTCATTTGAATGGTTCCAAAAATGCTGTGGCTCGCCGTGAGTATAGAGAAACCATCACTGCTTTGTTCTTATTGCTTGCTTTTTGGTAGGAGCACACACGCCTGCATGCATACACACACACACAAACACACACACACACATACACACTCAAACACACACACATGATACATTCAAGTGGGCACACACACATTCGTATACGCTAGTATGATTGCAATTATCATTATTATCATTACTATTATATATTAATATTCTTATTATTATTGTTGTTGCTGTCCTTTTTTAAAATATTTGTGTGTGTATGGCGGGGGGTTATTTCCTCGAATACCTTACCGGGCTTTTAGGAAATTAGCTTAGTGAAAAAATGGGAAAAGGAACAAAAGAAGAAACAATAAAGTTATTACTTGATTGGAACCTCCATTCCTCACAGAGGAAATCACGCTGGTCTGGCCGAGTATCCGCATACTTTGAAAAATGCCAAGGAAATTGCCGCTATTATCACCACTGGTGTTACGTTATTTTCGCGCAATTTCCAGGCCTTGATAGTAATCACAAACACGCTGCCCCAGTCCTGTGCAATTTCTTGCTGGGACACTAGGACGTCTCAGTTCCCAGTGCATTCACATCTCTCCTGTAGGCATGCCAGAGCTGTTATTATAATGTATCATCTTTTGTGGGTTTTGTTAGGTCGATGTATAACTGGTTTGAGTGGGGAGACTGAGTGGGGAGATTGAGTGGGGAGATTGAGTGGGGAGATTGAGTGGGGAGATTGAGTTGGGAGATTGAATGGGGAGAGAATGTCAGTTTCTTGGTATTTAAGAGCGTGAAATCTGCAGCTTGCACTTTATGATGCTTCCCAGGAAGCCAAGAATGTTTTTGAGTATTCTAAGGTCTGCTGGGGTAAATGCAACTCTAACTATTGTTTTTAGTATTTATAGGGGTGGAATTTCAAATCAGTGGCTACAGTAATATATATAGTAGCAAGTATTGTTGCGTCGCAACAGTGATTGTGCTGCATTGGTATGCCTTCGCAGCACATGTGACCAATTAGGCCAATTCGTATCAGGAAAGGTAAATTGTAGTGAGCACAAAGCAATTATTAAGGCTCTGCAGCGTGTTTCGACATTATTTTGTTTCTCTTATGGTGGTGTACAATTTTATGTTTTTTTATTGCTCGTCTTTAATTCTAAATAGTACAAGCGACTGGCGTATAGGGTAGGGTGACGAAGAGGGGTGATGGTATCATCATCATCATCATCATCATCATCATCATCATCATCATCATCATCATCATCAACAACAACAACAACAACAACAACAGCAACAACAACAACAACAACAACTTCTTCTCCTTCAAGCCTATCAACTCTACCCCTCCTCCACCCCACCCCACCTTCTCCTCCTCTCCCTCATCTCCATCAACCACCACTCCATCATCACTTCCACTAACGTATAAAGCAATTTTCCAAATCACCACTGCCATATCACAAAATCGCCACGTAGATGTTCTAGTCTGTCATTAACAGTCTGTCCCAATGGCTCAAAATACTGCCTTTTGATCCGTTGTTGTTATTGCTTTTGTTTCTGTTTCTGCTGTTGTTCTTGTTTCTGTTGTTTTTGTTGTTGTCGCTGTTGTTGTTGTTGTAGTTGTTGTAGTTGTTGTAGTTGTTGTTGTTTCTGTTTCTGTTCTTGTTGTTGGTGTTGGTGAGTATAGAGATGTGCACGTCAACACAAGACATTTTAGTGCAGGGAAGAAGTAAGTCAGATTCTAGACAGAAATTTCAGAAGGGAGGAAAAGAAATAGGACGTACCAGTGGCGCCCCCGATTACCCGAATACAGTCAGAAACCACAGAAGGAAAGAAAAGAAATAGGATCTACCAGTGGCGCCCCCGATTACCCGAATACAGTCAGAAACCACAGAAGGAAAGAAAAGAAATAGGATCTACCAGTGTTGCCTTCCAACAACCCCCTTCTGTCACGAACATTCTGTACTACAGACTCAAAATTGTGCCACTTGATTTGATTATTTTCACAACAAGAACACTCAGAAAATATCAAAGGCAAAAGATTTTGTTATGAAAGTTTAATTCATGTATACACAGACAGATACGATGAAGACTGGCAATGAGAAAAAGCAATTAAAAGGGTAGTAGTACTCAAAGCTGAATAGATACAATACAAGTCGAAATTCGTCATGTAGACATTTCTTTCAACAAAAGTCTAACTTTTCAAGCGAAACATTTTGTTACATTGATACAAGTAATTATGATATTTTATTATTACCGATAAGAAGAAGGGGAAAAACAACGTGACGTCACATTATGGTACAGGCGAACATGCACAACATTACACGAGGGATTTGTGGGAGATAGACTTGGCCCCCTGCTACAGGTGTGTCTGTAGACGCTACAAGGCCATGTACAACACACATCTCTGACAACGTAGACGCACAGATTTGTCCACCAAACTATTTCGCTGATGTATCTTTCTTTCTTTTTAAAAATAAATGTAGGTGTTTTACACCTTCTTCAACACAACTTAGATCATTTACGAGACGAACTTTGACCTTGCCTGTCAAGGCCAACCCAGGCAAAGAGGGATGCAGCATCCCAGCAGAGATACCCGATACAATTTCTCCCGACTCGGGAATTCGAACTCGGGTTTCCTGCTTATGAAGGCAAAGCGCCTAACCGTTGAACCACAGACGCCTGTGTTGTCTCTTTCTGAAATAGTCCTTAGCTATGTCGTGGCATGCATAATATATGAAAAACCCCAGAGGAGATACGACGGTTGTAAGATGAAGCAGTCATCTCGCCAGTAAGATATTTGTCAGTGAGCTATGATATATTAATTAGATGATAGTCCTTTTGAAATTAATCTTTTCAGTACCCGATGAAAGTGGATAAAAACACAATTGTTCTATATCCTCTTTCGAGGACGTGCACATTTTCATGTCCTTAATTTTGGTACATTCTCTGCTAATAATCGGACCACCCTGAACACATGGATCAAACTACAATTCTGCATATTGCAACATGTACTTGTGTAACCCATGTTCTATGTTTTTCTATCAGCTGAAAACATTGTGTTTTGTTTTTGTTTTTGTTATCTTTGTTGGTTATGAAAAGAAGATCCTGAGACGTAGTTACTCAAATATTACTTCTTTCAAAATGACGATCATAATAAATTATATATAAATATATGTCTTTGGGACAGACATCCTAGGACCTAAATGGTTTGGTGGACGGAAGAGTCAAACTTGTAAGTTTTGGGTTTTTTGATACTGTCAAAAATAAAGGATATATAACTGTTTAGATAGAGCTAGTAAGCATTGAAGTTTTAAACCAACATCATTTTGATTTTATAAAGGAAACATGGAATACTGTGCATTTTAAAGTGAAAGAATTTAAAATTGTCTACTTTCTAGCTTAATGAACACGAGAAACGCATGAGAACAACATGAACAAGTCAAAAGAACCATCTAGAAAAACGACGCGGGGACGCACAACTAGAAGGAGTGAGGCTTGCAAATCTTTCACACCACTGTTACTGCCAAAATGGCTCTATTCAGTTTTGCTCATGTTCAACAAGCGTGCCAAAGCGTTTAGTAAGGGCCGAGTAGCAGTACACTGACTAAATAATATCATACAATATGTACACAGTGTTGTATAAACAGTGAAGAGTTTGGTTTTCGAAATCACACGACGAGAAAGCGAAACTTGCACACACAAAGATTGATGTGAATGAAGTCACACGTTATCACTGTTTGACAATGGGTTTTTTGTGAGCATTGACAAGTCAGAGAAATGAATCTTTTGCCCAATTAAACCACGTAAAATTGTGTCTTGGATGTTCCGTGACTTCTTGAGCCTTTATGTGTGTCTCTGTTCGTAGATCTTTCGACAATTTTTCTGAAACGTGCTGCAATCATAAGCATTCAGAGAAAGGAAAGTCGATATATTATTATATGTGTAAAGTTGTTAGGCAACCTTCTCTTCACGGTAGCAATTACGTCAACATATCGCGTATAGGTTATTTTTTTAATATTCTTCCCAAAAGAACATGAATATCAGTCCTGCTGGAGCAAAAAAAAAATAAAAAGAATAAAAAAAATAACCCACAAAAATAAACCCTCCAAAACCCCAACATTTCTTCAATTTCTGGGCTTTTCTTGTTACACACTCACGCGCTTGAAAATAATTCTAGACACATTTTCTAAATCTATTCGAATCTCACCAAAAGGAACATCGTCTACCAAGCCCGACTGTCAGTATTTTATCCCAGCGAGAGACATTGTAACAAATTGTGACACATTGCAGCACACACACACATAGTAAAGCGGCACGCAGCCGTGACATGTGGCATCGATGATGTTTGATGATGAAATAACCATAGAGCATGTGACCACGATGTTAGAATATATATATATATAGTATAATAATGTGACTGGACTGGTAATTATTAATCTCTTTAATGACAAATATATAATATGACAAAATTACGATGTAAATCATTGCACTTTGTTGTTGTTGAGGTGCCGAGTTCTTTCTACAAGTCCTAGATCTAGATCTAGCACAGCACAGCAAATCCAGCACACGCTAGGTGGCTACTCTACATGAGCATTGTGGGTAACAAACTTCTCTGATGCTAAAAATAAACTAGAAAATGAAAACAGCACCGGCAGTGCAAGCTCAGGGATGTGTGTGGTTCTCAGTAATTCATGAAGTAGCAGTAGTATGCAATAGCTTCGTGATATCATCATGGATAGTGATCCAGCAACAGAGCATAAAAGGACAATATTTACTATATTATATATTGTCGACTTAAATGCGCTGGTTAGTAGGGAAAATTTAGCATAATAGTTCAGATTTGCTTTCGAGATGTGTTTCTGTGGTAACAGCTGCCACGAAATGAGAACCAAAACCACCAAACTCCATTATAAAAAGGAGACTGGTATTTGGATTTTCTTATACAGGAGTCTCATATCCCACTAGACACATATAGGTTACTTTTAATATAATTCATTTTTCTCTGTCGTACGTAACATCATTGTGAAACGTTAACGCAAATATCTATTTTTGGTTGTGTGGGAAAATTGTCACGAAATAGATCTATCGTGATGACGCCCACGCGTCATTTCGAAATTTACTTTAGTGGAATCGCTTTAACGTTTACCAATGCCATTCTCTATCACACAATACTATTTCATACCTGTCTAATAAACTCCAAAGTGTCATCTAAAAGCCATGTTGATTTCAAAGGAAGGAGTATAATTATAATCATCGTCGTACAAATATTTGTCTTTTTAATCTAAACTTGAGAATATTTTGCCAAAAACAGCAAAAGTCGAGCGTTCGATAGTATAATGATTTTTCAAAACCTCATCGTCGACATTAATATAATATCAATTTTCATATCTTTTACACATAAGCTAGCATCGGTGAACATATCTTATGCTGCTGATACTTTGCAAATCAAACTTTCACAGTTTGGGAATTGACCCGTGCTTCTATCCAACAAAAATTTCATAAGGAGAGAAACCATTTTGAATGTGCCCTAGATCTAGATATTTGTAGCCAATGGCGAGTTCAGTTGGGTTGAAAAGGCTGCGTCGATGTTATCCTGATGGAGAAATGTCCTTGTTGGCAAGCAAAATGTTGACTGACTGAAGAGAGTATTGAGTAAGTCCCCTTGTTGCCTACAAGAGTCCTGCAGCCTAGCAGTGGTGAAAATGTTTCACTCTGCGAATTATGCTTGATTAAAGCTGTTGTTCTTCAGAAAAGATGGAACTTTAATAACAATAATAATTATAATAATAATAATAATAATAATATAATAATAATAATAATATAGGAAAAGGAAGGGGAAAATGAAAATGAGAGAATAATATGCCTTTATTAAAACAAAGTAAAACATCAAAGAATGCATTGACTATTTTGATACCTTCAGAGTGAAACATATTTTTTTTAAATGATGAGAAGGAAAACGAAAAAAATAAAATAAAACAAAAACAAACCAGAAAGAGTTTCTCGTTCTATATGTATGTAACGATTGACATTGATGAAGATCGTGAGCGCTGACGAAGATGCATTCTGGCCTAAATTTGCCTTTAAAAACAGGGGATTTGTCTGAATTTCTGTTTTTCTCTGATAGAAAAAAACCCTTAAAAAATTGTTTAATAAAACAACAATTCTTCTTTCACTAGACACTGAATTAATTACAGAGCGTTAACCATGAAATACATAAAGTTTTATTTTCATAATGACATATATGAATATTCAAAGAGCTGTACGGAGATGGTTCGTGAAATAGAGAGTTATTCTTGATGTACAAGATAACAATAATATATCAACATACAGATTTTCATTTTGCGCCATATGAAAACAAAAAGCAAAGAGAAAAATACCCCCTCTACCTCCACCCTCTTCCCCTTTCCCTTTTTGACCTTCTGCCTTCTCCTTCTGTGCACTGTGAAAGCACTCAGTTAGAAAAAAAGGGGGAAAATAAAACAAAAAACAAAAAAATAAATCCTACTTCTTGTGCGCCATACATAAACACACCCTCCCCTCCCCTTCCTCTCTTCCTACTCTCCCACCCCCCCC
>NW_004797873.1:100191-101655 GCF_000002075.1 Aplysia californica | reverse complement strand
GAGGCGGTACATGATAGGGGCAGGGTTAGGGATAGGGTTACGATTTGGGTTTGGGCATTCTCAGATTATTTGACATGTAATATCATATTATTATTTTGGTTCCCGCGCCTTTAAGTTTACCAAATTTGGAGTTAATTCCATTAGTATGCGACAATAGGTCGATTCAAGCAGAATGTATTTTTGTTGGCTTAGCTGTGGTAGTCAAATATCAAATAACTAAGATCAGACCGGTAGATCCACAGATAAATTAACGTTATTGTTTTTATGGTTGTAGCTGTTGATGATGTTGCTGCTGCTACTGTTGTTGTTGCTGTACCGGTTGTTTCTGCTGCTGCTGCTGCAGTTGTTGTTGTTGTTGTTGTTGTTGTTGTTGTTGTTGATGTTGTTGCTATTTCTGCTGCTGTTGTAGTACTGGCAGTCATTGTTACTACTGTTAAGGTGGTGGTAGTGGTTAGTGGTGGTGATAGCTGTACTATTGTTACTGTGGTGACATCTGCATCCTATTTCCCTAACAGATGTATTTTGGTCATTTATTCCCACGGCCAACAACGAAATTAAAGAGAAAACCGCGTGACATGAAGCAAGGGTAAGCACTTACGTAGCTCTGGTAAAGATCTCGTTGAAGTATTTCTCGTAGAGGTTCTTCAGGATGCCCTTCCAGGGATCGTATTTCTTCATGGTTCTGGCTTGGCCAAACTTGATGGGCAAGATACGGGCTTGTTCTATAGAGGAAACGAGAAAACGTTCAATATAAATTGTTTCATTTTAATATTGAATCAAAGCAATATAAATGTACCTCACTTTGATTAGAGGCACATTGGTTTACCGCTTGGAAACGTCAAGATAGACAGAAACAAAAATGTGTAGACAGCAGAAAAGAGGACCATTTTTCAATGGTGTTTTCCAGTCAACATCTTACCCTATTTAGTTTTCTTAAGACTTTTACGGCATTTGCAACACAAATAGATCATGTAAAAGCAAGAATATGGTTGTTATTACAGAGAAACATAAAAAGAAAAGAAGGAGACGAAATAAGAACGAAAGATGTTTGAAAGGGAAACAAATGAGCAAACCATACCAGAACACCCGCTAACCACCCACTTACCCTACTTAAAAGGTGTATAGAAATCTGGAAAGCAAATCACACTGGTCTCCCCAAAAGAATGTGACAGAAAATAGAGATGTGGCGTAAGGTACAAAGGGGGGACGAAAAGGTGCAGTCCCACCATTTGACCTTAGGTGCTCAAAGAACGCTCGAACCGTTCCTTTTGGAGATTCCATGAAACCAAGGTAAACAAATACACTAAGCGGAATAAGATACACATGGGCTAGCAACACATGAAAGAGTAAACTCATTCACACATATGAACACACGCTCATTATACAATCAATCACACAGACACACACACACACACACACACACACACACACACACACACACACACACACATAATAATAATAATA
>NW_004797873.1:97736-99523 GCF_000002075.1 Aplysia californica | reverse complement strand
TTTTTTATGTTTGTTACTCTCTTGTAACACCTCTAATCTTCTGGCGCTCATATGACCTTATGCAGTTGCTAGTGCCGTAAAACCTCTACTAAAACTAGCTGTCAACCAATATTCCACCCACCCGTGATATAACACCCTCTCGATCTGCCTCCCATCCACAGGAAATATAATTATTCGGAATCTCTGAATGCTATAGTTCGACCGTAGAAGACTTTGTCCTCTTCCCCTATGGTCACTGTCACAATCCCGCTCTTTATCTGTGTCACTGACCGTGTCAACGCGTTAAAATGACCACCGTCCACATGTCGTTGACACCTGCTCTCTATCTGTGTCTGTTAGCTTGTCAGTATGTCTGATTGTCTCGAAGTCTCGCTACATCAACTTTCTCTTTTCTCTCCAAATCGCAATCACTCTCTCTCTCTCCTTCCTTCCAAATCTTTCTCAACCTAATCTGTCTCTCTCTCTCTGTCTCTCTCTCTCTCTCTCTCTCTCTCTCTCTCTCTCTCTCTCTTTCTCACTCTCTTTCTCTATCTATCTAACTATCTATCTATCTATCTATCTCTCTCTCTCTCTCTCACACACACACACACACTCACACACACGCGCGTGCACGCACACAGACACACACACACACACACACACACACATACACACACACACACAAACACACATACACACAGTTTCTGAGAACACGAAGCAGAATAAACTATATAAAGTAGCCTGTTTTGCTTTTCCTAACCTATCTCTTCACCACACAGCTCCCAAATAAACTGCTGGGCTAGCCAGTGAAAAGATTCAATACCCTAAAACGATCGACAATATGCAAAACGAAATTAAATTGCGTAAAGAAAGATAACCCCATCCTTTCTTCAATTTTTCGAAAACTCACTTACACGTACGTTTAAGTTATTGAAAAGGCAATTTCCACATCTCAACGCCAATCCCCGATATGTCAAGGCTTGAAGTCGAGGTATCATCCACCCCCCATTCTTTTCTACCTCTCCCCGGAATCTTTGCCCATGCAGAAAGATAGATTTTAGTGTGCGCGCGCTTGAGACAAACTATCTAATCGAAAAGACCCACTAACTGTCAAATCGAAAAGTCTCTCAAACAACTCCAGCAGGCGTAACCATCGAGCTGGAAAGACATATATCCATAATGGGATGTCCTAGTCTAAAGACGATAAGTCACAGTTGGTCAAACCGTGTAAGTATTAAAACTGATGTAAATCCCAAAGAATGGAGTATGATCACATGAAACGATGTGGGTGGGTAAGATTGAAGAATACAGGACCAGCGGAATGGGATTAGGCCTACTTTTGCGTATGTCTGAACCTTAGGAATTCATGATTTTCCCCAGTTTTTAATGTCTCTCAAAGAAAAATCTCGGACCGGTAGGTCTAGCCTATTCTTAAGAGATTGTCAGCCCCCCTCTTCCTTCGTCCCCCATTCTTGCGCAATAATACGAGTGGTCCGGTTTTCTTCAATCTTCCCTGTGGGTGCATTGGTAACTTCCACCGCTGAAATGTACCCCTTCACACACCCATCCCAACACTGAGCATACCAATGTCTGCCGGTCCTCTACCCATCTTTGTAAGGTTTTACTTTTTTAAATGTAAAACTTCTCTAGTCTATACACATTCGTATGAGTATTGGCTCCTCTCATTTGCACATCTTTTCAACACCCAACACTCCTCGCCCTCCTTTGCCCGTCATTCCAGTAAAAATCCTGCAAACATCATCTGCTCTTCGAACCTGGCTAGATGGAAGACAGTGAGTGTGTTACCC
>NW_004797873.1:92782-94225 GCF_000002075.1 Aplysia californica | reverse complement strand
GTGTGTGAGTGTTTGTGTGTGTGTTTGTGTGTGTGTATGTGTGTGTGTGTGTATGTGTGTGTGTGTATGTGTGTGTTTGTGTGTGTTTGTGTGTGTGTGTGTTTGTGTGTGTGTGTGTGTGTGTTTGTGTGTGTGTGTTTGTGTGTGTGTGTGTGTGTGTTTGTGTGTGTGCCCGCAAGCAAACATGAGCTGTTATATCATTTTAAAATATCAAGTGTATGTGTGTGGGTGCATGTTCGCGTGTGATTGTGCGTGTGTGCGCGAATGCGCGTTTGCATTTATGTGGCTGTGTGGAAGCGTTTAGGAGCGATATTTGCGTCTCTTCAAACACCTCTGCCGGTTTCTCTTTCATGTCCGTTACCTTTCTACAAAAGGCATCGCCTCTGAAAAGACTTACATGTATACATTTTATTTGTGTCTGGTAAGGCCTTTAACCCATATAATTCCATTTTATGACGTACGTAAAGCAACTGCAGGCCACACACTGCTTTTTATCTAGCTACAGGCAACTTTCTGCTTAGACTTCTGTTCATGGCGCGTACTCGCGTGTATATCTCTTGATCCTATTTGACTCCTATATGTACTCCTACGGGGGCGCCATTTACAGGAGATTCGTTTAGTCTGTTGGTTCGTTTAGTCTACTGATTTGTTTATAATTAAACTGATATTTGTCGAACCCCCCCCCCCCCAACAATAAGCACAGCACAAAACAAACAGACAAACAAATATAAAATCAATAAACAAACAAACACTCTCCCCTCTACACACACAAATAGTATTATATCATAATACGCTCTAATTTTAAGACTAATATGAGAATAATTGAAACGAAAATCCATCATCTATAAACACTACACGTTATTTGAATGGCTCTGCCTAGCTTCGAATAACTGCGAATAGTGCAAACACCATAAAAGTTGAATAGTAAACCTAGACACTTATTAGACCAATTTATGTTGTATGGCGTAAAACTCTTATTAAAACTAAGAAAAGTAAAAGTTCAAGGGAAACAGTTCTAGTTACTAGATGTGTTTCAAGACCAAAGGGTTGGCGTGGGGCAGGGGCCAAGTCAGTGCCCGGGCCATCCAAAGGTTAATGGCCCCGGGCCACTTGAGAGTATCGAACGCACGCGATGACACGTCGTCATGTGATAGGTTCTGGGAATTGTCGCGTGTGGCCGCTAAAATCCGCAGTGTCGTGACATCTCTGGCTTTCAAATGGTTGACGTTTTTGAAAGACGGTGGCGGCGTTTTAACACGCACACACACATGCACACGCACGCGCACGCGCACACACGCACCTTAAACTCCCTCCCCCCTTTCCTCCCACACACATACCCCCCTCAGGCAAGGACCGCTCACTCACAGATTCCCATACGCAAGCATAATTGTATCCATACACACTCACTCACTCACACACACACACACACACACACACACACAC
>NW_004797873.1:88455-89533 GCF_000002075.1 Aplysia californica | reverse complement strand
AGAGAGAGAAAGAAGAGGGAGAGAGAGAGAGAGAGAGAGAGAGAGAGAGAGAGAGAGAGAGAGAGAGAGAGAGAGAGAGAGAGAGAGAGAGAGAAATTGGACCTAGAAAGACAGGGAGAAACTGTGGAACTTAGGGGGAAAAGTGAGAACAGAAAGAGATTGAGCTCGCATAAGCCGAGAGGACAGGAAAATGGAAAAAAGTGGGGGACTGGGTGAAGTGAAATCTTTCTGCTTGATGTGTGTGTGGGGGGGGGGTGAATAATCCGTCTGTTTAATTGTTCAAATTCAACACATCGGCTGTGAAGAGAGATCAATTCGCCAAAGGGCAAGCCCGTCAGATCGACCAGGCTACCGAACCTGGCGCTAGTTTGTTAGTTTTAATTCCAGAAAAGCACATCGACACAATGACAAAATGACAGGGGTGTTGCTCCGGTGAAAAAAGAGCCGACAGACAGACAGGCAGACAAACAGACGGAAGAGACAGACATAGTCCAGGAAACAAGTGGAGGATACCACGACGAAACGCGCTAAATCCTCTTGACTCTTACTTCCAAATGGAGAAAAAAACGGGAAAAAATATATTAAATGATTCTCTGAAAACTAGAGTATGAACGATTTCCCCAGAGAATTTGAGAAAAAATAAAATTATTCTCAAGACAATTCTGATCAAAGGTGGATTGGACGAGTTTTTGTTTTGTTTTTGTGTGTTTTGCTTTTTCTAACTCTCAGATTTGCTGTACAATGCGTTTTGCAATGGAACTGACCCTCTAGCCCTCCACAAAAGGAGGTATGGTTCATCCGTGATTAGAAGATCTTTTTTTAAAGTAAGATTTTACGAAACTTGCAACACAACACAACCCGGTCATATTAATAGGTTCGAAAATCAGAGGTATTGAAGGTAACATACAAATAAAAGCAGGAGGAGAGAATTTTTTTATCGGAAAGAAGAGGGCAAATCACTAAGAGCACCCGTCATCTACCCACAGAAATGGAAGAGTGTGACCTACTACTGTGCCATTTCAGAGAAAGGGATTTGGAGAGAGAGAAGGGTGGGGGGTTGACAAAGAGAGAGAGAGAG
>NW_004797873.1:82967-85589 GCF_000002075.1 Aplysia californica | reverse complement strand
AATAACAATAAAAAATAACATTTGTATAGCCCATGTCCCCACTCGAAAGCAAGCTTTATATGCTCTTTACACTATAAACAAGTAAAACAAAGAATAAAAAGACAAATACAACGTAAAACGAAAGGATCCGACAATACCATAAAGTACAAGAGTAAGAATCGAATACCGTTTACGATGAGTCTCGATAATACAAAAATGATTTTTTTTAATATCTTATTTCAAACAAAGAGACAGTAGTAAAGGTAAAACAAGATATTGGAAAAAAAAGAACAATTAACAATTTGTCGTCTTTTCGGCAGCTGTAACGTCAACACTGAGACCCCCTGAAGTACAGGATTACCAAAGATACTGTAACAAGGTCATTAGGACATTGTCAAGCGTTTCTATTCTGGTACATCGGTCATAGTAAACTACCGGATTTGTTCCTGTGTATTTGTGTCTGTGTGTGTGTGGAGGGGGAGGGGGGATAGGGTCAAAATATGCTCGGTAAAAGAATTTTTTTTTAAATCTGGAAACCTTTATGGCAAATACAGTAATACTATTATCTCCCTTCCCCCCAAAAAACCCCCCAAAAAACAAAAACAAACAAACAACACAAAACAACAACAAACGAACAAAAAACATCTCCATATTCCAAGACAAAAGAAAATTAAACAAACAAAAACAAAACAAACACCCCCCCCCCCCCCCTAAAATTCCCCGACTTCGTAAGGAAACGTGTTCGTTCAAAAAATGTGTGAAACCCTTGTAAGAAAAAAATTCCCCGACTTCGGAAGAAACATTTTCATTCTTAGGTGATTGAAGTAGGCATTCTCCAGGCGCCATTAATGCAAGCAGTGAGACGAAACCTCGAGTTGTAAGAAAGCTGAGGTTACCAGCTGCTGGGCTGGTGATAAAGGGGAATAGTTCGGGATAATGGCAATAATAGATTGGACTCATATTTTATGTATCACACATGCCAGCTCGTATGTAACAGATGTTTTGGCAGTAGCAGAAGTACCAAAAAAGGGGGGAGGGAACAATAAAGAAGACAAATGAGGGAAAAGTAATATCTGGAGTCGTTTGTCTAGCGGTTTGTCTGCTGTTTGGCTCGCAACCGAAAGATTGTGGATTCGAACTCAGTCAGGGGCCTGATGCTTTGTCTTTAGGAAAGGCATTTTACACGAATTTTCCTCACGTCATCAAGGTGCGAATGGGTTCCCGGCTAAAGACAGTGAAAGACTTTGACAGTTTGATAGAATTTGAGTGCTTGATCGGCTGCTTGCACTGTAAGTCTCCCGGTCAATCGAGAATGTTTTCTGAGGGTCTGCTGGGGTAATAATATATCTTTATAAACCGCAAAGAGTTTGCTGACGAGAGGGGAAAAGCTCTATATAATTAGTGCTAATGACAGGTTTATCTATTATATTATATTTAGCAACTTGGAAACGCATGTGACACTTTTCCCGTAAAACTACGACAGCTACAGCGTTGAAAGCTGGCAAGTACCTGCAAAAAGAAAGATACATAGGTCCCCATGACGGAGTCCGATTTTTTATTTATTAATTTCCTGAATTTAAAAAACATATTTAACAAAAAGTTCCCGTCCTTTATTGTGATTATTCCATTCAGAAATGAAAATAATCTACGTAGCTGTCCTTCACTGCGGAAGTTCCGGAAGTGATATTTGGCGAGGTGCATTTTGTTTTGAGTAGGCCAATGACTTTCAGTTGATGTCAATGCACCGATCATTCCTTTCATCGAAAGGGGGCTCAGCTAGTTGAAAAATAATTCATCTTTTTTTTTTCTTTTGGGGGGTGGGGGTGGCCAAGTGTTTTACGGCGATCGCAACTGCATAAGATCAGATGAGCGCGCGGGACACACCAAACATTTTCAATTGGTAGGAAACATTGAATTTGCCCGGGTGGTCGCCGAAGCCTACTCTGCACGGACAAACACTGTCCACATTTCTCTATCATGGGCTAGTCTCTTGGGGTTACTCCATGTCTTCCCACTTTCCTGTGCATCAGTTTATGTGATACAGAAGGTTTAGGGTCAGGAGAGTCCTATCGGCTTTATCCGTTATCCTTTATTGTTCCTGCTAATACAGAAGCTCTTCCGTCTCCCAAGATCGAAAAACAAAAAGCCGAGTCCCTCTGTGTTTCTGTAACTGACTGATTTTTACTGGATCGAGTTGTTGGCCCTCCTCAAACTGGCACTTTTAGGGAGACCAGACCTGTGCACCTTTCGTCGCCTCTTACGACACACAGTATCACGGTAGGTGTACTCTTTGCTCCTCCATAGTAAAACTATGCCCCCCCCCCCAACCTACAGGGGCGCTACTCTTATTACCTCAATCCAAAAGCACAACAACACTTAACAATATCCTGTGGGCTGTTGACGGATGCTCTGGTGTGGTTTGCTCCTTCTTTCCTATCAAACTTTTTGTCCTTATCTCCCCTCCTTTTTTTTTTTCGTATGTTACTCTCCAGTATAAGTAACACATCTAATCTTCGGCACTTGTATGACTTCTCCGTGTTGCAATTCCCGTACAACGGTTTTACAACTAAACTAAACGCCTCTAACCTTCGGTACATATTATTATTACCTATTTGTGTTGCAAATGCTGTAAAGCATTCACCC
>NW_004797873.1:81234-82867 GCF_000002075.1 Aplysia californica | reverse complement strand
CATATGAGGGCGCGGGACACACCTAATATTTTCAGTTGGTAGGAAATTTTGAATTTTGCCCGGGTGGCGGCTGAAGCCTTCTCTTACATTGTATCAATTTTAGACCACCAAGGGATCTTTAACGTGCGCGACTTGCACACGGGCCCTCCGAGATTTTTCGCCCTTTTCCGAGAAGGCTAGGTGTAGATCTTTCCTACCAGAAGATCATGGGTGTGGCTGAAAGACAGCAGTAAGAAGAAGCGAAGGAGTAGCAGTAGAAAGGCTGCAGAAAGAATCAGGAGCTCAGAGGAGGGGGCAAAGGAGGTGAGGGGGTTGGGGTAGAAAGAGGAGACGAAAGCAGACGACAGAACATTGCTAGAGAGCAGGAAATGAAGTGAAAGGAGACAAATTTAGAGAAGAAAATGTTTCGGTCGCTACCCGAATTCGAACCCGGGACCTTTTGAATGAGAGGCCAACACCTTAACCTCTAGGCCACGAGAGCCCCCCTGTAACACCTCTAATCTTCGTCACTTAATATGACCTTGTTGTGTGTGCAAGTTCCCTAATACTCTCAATAAAACCAAAGCTAAAACCTTATTTCTCCGCCTTCTTTTTTGTGTTTGTGATTCTCTTGTAACACTTCTAATTTTCTTCACTTGTATGACCTTATTATGTTGCAAGTGCCGTAAAACTCTTGGTAAGCAGGTGGTTGGTGGGTGCTCTGGTGTTGTTTGCTTCTTCTTTCCTATCAAACATCTATCGTCCTTATCTACCCTTCTTCTTTTTTATGTTTGTTACTCTCTTGTAACACCTCTAATCTCTCGCGCTCATATGACCTTAGACAGTTGCGAGCGCCGTAAAAACCTCTACTAAAACTAAAAACATCTATCGTCTTTATCTCCGCTCCTACTTTTTCGTGTTTGTTACTCTCTTCTCTCATCGTCACTTATATGACCTTATTGTGTTGCAAGTGCCGTAAAACACTTACTGAAAAAAACAAAACAACTCTTGCTGGAAAAGACAGAGGGGTTTCATCTTGGGTTGTCGGGCTGAGGGTGTTCAAGTGGTGAGGACAGAGCGGGCGGCCATGCTGTACAAACACCGACGCCTTTTTTCACGACGTACAATTGTGGACAGGAGCGTTTAGCATGTTACCTTCTGTTGGATCACCTGAATGGGGTTTCTTTCTTTCTTTCTTTCTTTCTTTTTCTCTCTTTTTTTCTCTCTCTCTCTCGCTCTCGCTCTCTCTCTCTCCGCTCTCTCTCTCTCCGCTCTCTCCCTCCCTCTCTCTACCTATTTATCTATCTATCTTTCTATCTCTCAATCACTCTCTCTCTCTCTCTGTCTCTCTTTCTCTCTCTATCTCTCTCTCTCCCTCTCCCTCCCCATCGAGTACCAGGCCAGACCAGGCCGGTCTCATCATTTACATGGCCACGGGACTCTGCAGGTACATCACATTCCACTGGGTCATTTCGCCACCACCTGTTGTGCATACGGGCTCTTCAAATGTGATGCACGCCAAGGTGTTAGCTGCAGGGAATGATTAGAATTTGATGGCTGCCCTCTCCTCCCCTCTCGTGTGGCATCTGTCTGTCTGTTTGTCTGTCTGTCTGTCTGTCTGTCTGTCTGTCTGTCTGTCTGTCTGTCTGTCTGT
>NW_004797873.1:79102-80259 GCF_000002075.1 Aplysia californica | reverse complement strand
AGAGAGAGAGAGAGAGAGAGAGAGAGAGAGAGCGAGAGAGGACAGATTTGTGCGTGCGTGGCGGGGTTTTTTTGTTAGCTTTTGTTTTTGTTTGGTTTTATTTTATTTTTTTATTGGGGGTGGGGGGTGTCCTTAAAAGAAGCAAATCATTAAAATAAACAGCAGTGAAATCTTGAAACGCATGTCATCTACAAACTGTAACTCACATCTTAAGCTCTACACAGAAACGCACAACATCGGTTTACACTGCTTTTTTCAACTCAAATGTCTCTGTTGTAAATGAAGAGCAAATACCAAAAGAATTATCATAATGCAAAAGCAAACACAATTAAGTCCTTTTGTGGGATTCTCATGGATCGAGCTCGACCTCAGAAATAGCACAGAAACAAAAGTAGAAGTAATCGTTTGGGTAAAAAAAATAGCAGGCCCATTACATTGCATATTATAGTGTATATAGTGACTCTTAGTATACGGCAAGCCAGTTCAGCTGAAACGTATCATCGTTATGTTGTTTTTAGTCATGAATATGATAGATATCTACGAAACCCCAGCAAATTCATCTTGTCTATAAAAAGCGGTGAGTTTATTGCATGGATCATTCACTTCTCATCAGTCCGTTGTTTATTTTATGCAAGTAGGATTAAATAAGAGCGAAATAAAGGACAACTTTGTGATGCAGGAAAACTGACGACAAAATTAGCTGCACATAAAGGTGGAATAGTCTTCAGTCAAAACACATATGGAGACGCATTAGATCAGTACATTGTCCGTGCTTTCAGATTCCTCATTTCCGAGAAGTATCAGCTGTATAATGATAATATAATATGTATAGCACCACCTGTCACTAAACCCATCTCTGTGGGTTCCACCGATGTCGATCACTGAGGCTAATCTGTGTTGACATTCTAGAGTCGAGAACGCCAAATGTCTACGTCATGCCACAAAATGGCCGCACAAATTGCCTCTATCTTACATTGGAAACGTGACCTAAATTCTCCCAAGATCACCACAATCGTTACAACGTCATTAGCTGTCTAGCGCTGATATTTGTCTGTATGGATTATTATATATATTGTTATATTATATCTGACATTTGTGTGTATCTGTGTGTGCGTGCGTGTGTGTGTGTGTGTGTGTGTGTGTGTGTGTGTGTGTGT
>NW_004797873.1:75489-76589 GCF_000002075.1 Aplysia californica | reverse complement strand
ATGAATAGGTCGAAATAAGTGAAGAAGATTAGAAGGTTTACTAGGTCATACATAGAAAAGAATTAGGAGAGATAAAGACGACAGACAAACTACACTAGAACACCCGCCAGCCACACACAGAGAGCGAACGGAAGAAGCCAACGTGTTACTATACAAGATATAGCTGTCTATCTCAGACAGGTAAAACAAGTGATTTCGTCCCAAACATCGCTTGGGTTTTGTTTTTGTTTTTTGTTGGGGTTTTTTTTTTTTTTTTGGGGGGGGGGTCTCTCTTTTTTATCCTCGCCCACTTAACGTTTCCTCTGCTTCGATCTTTAGTCAAATTCGAACTTTTTTACCAAAAAAAAAAAGAACTCAAACATCAGGGACAAGATAGCAGTCGTTTAGTACAGGAGACGATCAATACATATGGACAGAAACAAAACACGGACAGAGAAGAAGTAAGAACTACCAGTGACGCCCTCTATAAGTACTATAATCTCCTCTTTTTTCTTTCCCTTTTAGCCAAAATATAACCCCACTTCTAGCCAACCATTGAGAATGACACAAAGAAAAATTAAAGCACTCACGCCCCCACCCCCCATCCCCCAACCCCTTTTTTAATTAAAAACTTAAATACAAAAATAGCCAATAGCCAATCAACAACAAATAGAACACACAAACCAAAAATAAAAAAAAACAACTACAACAACAAACACTCAATAATATACACAACAGAACAACATCCAAATAACATTGAAATAAACGCTGTCTACAATTGTTTATCGGTCGTTGCCGCTCTGCACCATGCAATACCGCAGTCTTCTCATTAGAGCCCGCAAGTGTTGCTATCAATCACTTCAATGTGAGCCCAGAACAATCTTTAATCAAAATCAGGCTTTCCGCTCTAGCTACTCACGAGGGCCGTGCGAGTTGGAAACGACGAGAAAGATGGCTCACAGATAGACGTGGTCTGGGGTCTGGTGGATCTAATGGTTCTTTGACTGGCCGTTAGCGACAGAGATAACAGAGGGTGAAAAGAGGGAATCATCTCATGTCTCATGCGAGAAATGTTGGTTAGTTTGAAATAAGGGTATGGTATAGGTAGAGGAAGAGGGGGG
>NW_004797873.1:67038-73142 GCF_000002075.1 Aplysia californica | reverse complement strand
GGCGAAATCAGACACTTAGAAGATTACTTGTCTGCGTTTTCTTCTTTTTCTTTTACTACTAACGTATTCTCTCTATCACGTCAAACTCACACAAACAGACACACACACACACACACATACACACTCAAACACACACACACACACACACACACACACACACACACACACACGAACACACACACACATAACTGCAAGAGTAATCCCCTATACCCTTCTGTCTTCCTCTCCCTCACTCTGTATCCATCTGTCCATTTCTCCTTTACTCCCATTCCCCCTTCCTCCACCCTGTTCGACAAACAAACCGCTAACCCTCTATCTAAAAACACCCACAACTGAAAAAATCTAACAACCCTCGCTCACACGCCCACACGGACAGGGTTATTTTAGATAGCCCGTTTACTGCTTCAAGGTTGATAGATTTCAAACTGCCCTCTCATGAGGCTGAAAGCACACTGGAATACAAAAATGTTTTCTCATCTCATGCATAGAACCCCTCTAATCATCATCCTGTTAAAAAAAACAGAAGTCTGTTTTATTGCAGATTCGCTTCAAGTGAAAACAGCTCAACCATGCCTTAACACTGCTGTAAAAAGTTTCAGACGAGTCGTGGTTGGTTTTAGAGCCGCTAGGTCGTGCGGCCCGGATGTTTACAGTTGTTTTCGTTCGGCCAAAGACTTCCGAGAAGGCCCATTCCTGCCCGACTCCCCCCCCCACAAACTGATCGATTCGGAGCTTTAGATCCAATCTCGCTCTGTTTCCGGGGGAAATTCTAACAATGACATCAGGCCAGAGACGATTGCGCTTTCATTGTTATTGCTTCTTTCCCCCATGCGTATGGTTCTCTTTTACATTTGTTACATCTTACTGAGTTTTCAAATTGATTCCTAGCATTTGGGGAGGGGAGGGGGTTGTTTGGGGTTTTTGTTTGTTTGTTTGTTTTTGTTGTTGTTTTTGTGTGTGTTTTTCCCCTTTCTCTCCGCGGTAAATTCTGGAGAGCTGTTTACTTTTCTTGAAGATCAATGCACGTCTTTGTCCAATTGAAATAACAGCCTCCATGGTCGCGCGTGCATCAAGAGGCTCCCGCCCTTCTGTGTGACGAGACTATCTTGTAATGAGACACAGACAAAGATATCTGTCTAGAGCGAGGGAAGGAAGGGGGGGGAGGTCGATAACTGAGTTCAAAACAAAACAGGAACAATTGACAAAACGGACGGAAAAAACGTTTATGATACAATATCGGAGCTTAACAACTATTGTAACATGCTTTATTTTATTTTAATTTTTCTTTATTTTTTTGTTGTTGGAAACTAGAATTGAATAAATGTCTGCCCTCGTATTAATATTCACGATATTTTTTTCTTTTTCTACGACAAGATTATTGTCCTCGTGTTGTCCAGACTTTCTTAATTTATAATAATCTGTGTGTTTTTTACTGTGTTTATTCCAATCTCCGTGTGTTTATAACTTCTCTGGAATTTACGGTGGCTTCTTGTGAAAACACGACTCTTAGGAAAAAAAAGGAATTTCGAGAAATAATATATATCTTTCCCCTTCTCTTTGGTTGGGTTTTTTCTGAACTGCAGAGGAAAATGGAAGATGGGAGGGCTGTGCAGCAGGCATGCAAAGAGCTTACTGGCAGAGACAGATTACCTGAAAAACCGGCCAAAAAGATCTGATATATTTGTGCCATCGGACGCAGAGCTATAACCGCGAAATTAAGCGCTTTTTCGTCGTTTTTCCTGCTGGAGATGGATTCCCTTCTCGAGCCACGAGCATTAAATATTTTCATTTTCTCTGCTCGCTGATCAGCGCCTCAAGGCTGTATTTTTGTGTCGTTTTTGTGTTTTGTTTTGTTTTGTTTTGTTGGGGGGGGGGGGGAGTTTTGTTGTTGTTTTGTCGGGCTCTTCATTTAGAGGTCGCGAGTTCAGTTCCAGGATTTTTCAAAACGTGTGTTTTTTACGCCGCCGTGGACACAATTGAGAGGTTGTAGAGGTAAAAAAAAGATCTGAGCCGCACTGCGTCTTGTTCTAGCTGTGATCCCGAGCATTCCGATTCCATTTACTTAGAGCCTGTCAACCTATTTTATTTATTTTATTCAGCCAGCGCCCACTTTTGCCACGTTTATGAGGTTACAATGTTCGTACCGCCCACCTGCACGTCCAGTTTCCAAGCGGGGCATTATAAACATAACACTTGTAACTACCCGGGTGATCCTCATCGTCTACAAAAAATCACCAAACGACCCACTAGTGGTGGGCGCTATGTCCACGTTGTTGGAATGCACTGATCTAACCTTTGGGACTGTGGCCCTCATAAGATGGAATGTTGAACGTCCTACTAGACATAATTTAAGTCGTGCCAAATGCACTCGGTGGCTAGAACTTCTCTACTGACACAATGTCCACAATGTCAGAGACACAGGCATAGTCTAGTTTTTGTAAGAGTTTTACGACATTTGCAGCACAGATTAGGTAATACAAAAGTCGAAGGTTTGAGGTGTGACAAAGTAAAATGCAAAGAAGGAGAGACAAGAACGAAACATGTTTTAGTGGAAAGAAGGAGCAAAAGACACCAGAGCACCCACAAACCAATCACAATCTGTAATCCATATGTTAGAATAAAGTATAAAAGAATTGTACACTTAGTACAAATTATTGTGTGCTGCAGTCACTTTCCTCGCCCTCAGAATCTGAACTGGCGGGAAAGTATAGTAAACATCAGACAAAGAATTATTTTCGAAATCGAGAGCAGCTATACAATTCTCTCACGGGATAGAACTTCTCTACTGACAAAATGTCCTTTGAGGAATGTTTGTCTCCATGACTAACCAAAAGACACAAAACACAAAATGAACAAACATTTGCTCTTTCTTGGTCGAAACTAAATACCGCAGAAAGTAATTGCGCCGTAAAACGTGATTTTCTCAACAAAAACGAATATTCCCACAAGGGGGGTCGGGGAATGTCGCCGTCCGCCACACCCTCTTCCATTAGCCAAAAACACAGCTATTATTGGGAAGACTTTGCTCCATCATGACTCGTCTCACGCGCGTGACGTCGGGAAGGTGAGTCTGCCAGATTTCAGTTCTGCTACAGCTATTTTCCGCCCCGCAATGACTGCCATTATTACCTACGACCCAGAAATGTCAGCTTTTCTTGGGAGCCCGACTCGGAAACTGTCTGCTCATAAAATGTGGTAATTGTCCGTTCGCCATAATAACATTTCTGGCAAGTAAAACATGAACCGGGAAGTAACGTTGGTTCGAGATTTTGCTAGAATTTCCCCGGCCCAATGTTGTCCTTGCAGAATGGTGATAAATCGATAGAATAACGTTCCAGATTAGATTCCAGGCAAACCAGTCTGTGGTATCAGACTTAAATCAGAGAAAGGTGGCGTTGTGTACGTTTGATTTCACAAGTGTTATTCAGACAAAGCAAAAGATGTCAATCTGTCTTTCAAAGCACTTACTAAAAAAATGCAGTCCTCACAAGCCAGTACTCTTCCTTGTACGAAGGCCTGGGTAGTCCAGACGATTATAGTGACATCTAGGCTTACGTCCAGAGCGAAACATCAGACAAAAACACACAAGACACAATACGCAGAAATTTATTAGAAAGACAGGCGAATATAAAGACAGATTATAAGAACCAATAATAAAGATCACCTCTCTACCGCCCATTCCATGGTGTCTCTGGGTGCTTCACGATAAAATAAAACAATTTCGACAGCTTAAACAATGACACTTTTCTTTCATAACGGACAATTTCGTCTACAACAATTCTCCTTCTTCGTAATATACAATGATGCTCTGACAATAGAACGTATACACCGAAATACAGTCCCTGTGGGCACAATTAACTGATGGGCATATCTATAAGCTGTGTTTTAGTTTTTAGTTTTAGTAAGCATTTTACGGCACTTGCAACACAATTTAGTAATAAATAATATAAGTGCTACAGGAGAATGCCCACATAAAACCGAAGGAGAGATAAAGACGGCTGATGTTTGATAGGAGAGAAAGAAGAAGCAAACCAGACCAGAGCACCCGTCAACCACCCACCATCTGCTGTGTAAGTTTCTCGGACAGACACAACTCCACATAACAAAACCACCAGGTTAATGAACCCTCACCCCGCAGCCTGTGTAAAGTCATTCTTCATCGTCGTCTGCCGGCACCACTTAAATATGTCGGGGAAAGTCGGTAATATTCGGCAACCGCACACAAAACCCTAGCACGTGGCATGCCACAACCGTCGCTTTCTTTCTCCGGTGGGTCATTCTCTCCCGTTTACAAAGTACACAAACTTCTCGGCCGAGCGCCTGCGTGCCAGAAGTGTATACCGCTCTCGACAGGATTCCACGGTTCAGGCTAGATGTAGATCTTTATATATCCACATGTTTCACCCCCTTTGGGTTTTTATTTCCTTTAATAACGTTTTTCTTTTTTATCTTTAGTTTTTATCTTTTTTCTATTTTTCTCTTTTTTGGATGAAAAGAGGGGGCTCTCGTGGCCTAGAGGTTAAGGTGTTGGCCTCTAATTCAAAAGCTCCCGGGTTCGAATCCGTGTATCGACCGAAACATTTTCTTCTCTAAATTTGTCTCCTTTCCCCTCATTTCCTGCTCTCTAGCAATGTTCTGTCGTCTGCTTTCGTCTCCTCTTTCTGCCCCCACCCCCTCACCTCCCTTGCCCCCTCCTCTGGGCTCCTGACTCTTTCTACAGCCTTTCTGCTGCTACTCCTTGGCTCTACTCCTTGGCTCCTCCTTACTGCTGTCTTTCTGCCACACCCCTGATCTTCTGGTAGGAAAGATCTACATCTAGCCTTCTTGGACAAGGGCGAAAAATCTCGGAGGGCCCGTGTGCAAGTTGCGCACGTTAAAGATCCCTTGGTGGTCTAAAATCGATAAGAGTAGGCTTCGGCCGGCACCCAGGCAAAATTCAAAATGTCCTACCAACTGAAAATATTAGGTGTGTCCCGCGCGCTCATATGACCGTATGCAGTTGCGAGCGCCATAAAACACTTTACAAAAAATTATAAAAGAATGAAAAGTTTTACAGACACTGGTTATTGTAGACCTAGATTAGAACATAAGTTTTGTCCCTTTGTCATAGCTTCGTTTCTCTCTATTTCTAAGAGATGCACTCTACTACTCCTCTTCCTCTCCTCTGCGCTCCTCCTTCTTTTCCCTGTCCAACACTATCAAAACCACCACCAGCACCACCCCCTCCTCCTCCTCCACCTCCTACTCCTCTTGTTCCTTATGCGATTCATACAATTCTCGGAACTCTCCAACATAATATTTTAAAATCCAAAAACCCAGCCATATCTAGGCATGCCAGCAACCAAGCCCTCGCACAGATTACCAATCTGGTAGCCACTAACGAGAGAGCACAAAACAAGCGAGAACTGATGTTTACACGCGTTATAACCGAGACATCTGTGGACGTTTATGGGCTGGTGGGGACCTATGGGTGGCCGCGAGTTAGTGGTACAGCTGAGCACAGCCCATGGAGCCTTTTAGTCTTAGTAAACGTTTAACAGCACTTGCAACACAGATACGTCATATAATTTGTACCGAAGAGTACACGTATTATTAGAAACTAACCTTAAAAGAAAAGAAACATCAGTACTAATGTTGATATATGTCTGAAAGGAAAGAACTAGCAAGCCACACAAGACTTGATAGGAAAGCAAACCACACTAAGGTACCCGCCAACCACCCATGCCATTGCCGAAATGCTGAAAGACCACAGAAAAAGCTAGAGCTTGTGCTTATACACGCTATATTAAGGACACCTGTGGAGGTTTAAAGACTGGCGGGGACAGCTGAGTACCTCTCATGGGATATACTATCATGTCCTACGGGTGGCCGCAAGATGGTACCACCGAGCACCGATCATGGGTACAGCTGAGCACCGCTTTTGAGACCTACGGGCGTTCCCCATCAATTAAATATCACCGCTTTACTCCAGTCAGACCACGGAAAAGAAGAAGAAGAAGAAGAAGAAGAAGAAGAAGAAGAAGAAGAAGAAGAAGAAGAAGAAGAGGAAGAGGAGGAGGAGGAGGAGGAGGAAAAAGAAGGAAAGACACTGGAAGGTGGAGTAC
>NW_004797873.1:61558-66938 GCF_000002075.1 Aplysia californica | reverse complement strand
CAGAGAGAGAGAGAGAGAGAGAGAGAGAGAGAGAGAGAGAGAGAGAATGTGGGAGCCTGTGCTCATTTATCAAAACTAAATGTGAGCGAGTTGCAGTCTTTTCTTCCACCAAATTCTCGGTATCTCTCGCGAGTTGCGAGCTTAACTTCTTCTAGAACACCCATCCCTCGCCAGCGAAAAGCGATCTCTTCTTCTTCTTCTTCTTCTTCTTCTAGACTCCTCGTCTCTCGCAGCGTTCTAATGTTTCACCAAACGTGAAAGAGGAGTCTGGAATCGCCGGGTCTACGTCAGCTGAGGTGCCGTAAGGCGTATGGATGGTGTCACTTCTATTGGCCTCCGGAGTCCGGATCAGACGGCCGTACCGGGTCCGGGTGTCACTAGTGTCAGTGTGATGGAGCCTAATTGCGTCTGTCGGGGCGCCGGGGAAGACAGGCGGGTCTGCCGTTTAGAGCAGGGTTCTAGCCCAAGCTGTCAGCTCGTGATGGAGCGGATTTTCTAATTCGACGGTTTTGAGAAAGACATTAACTCTGTTCAGATGTATATATATATAATATATTTGCAAGTCCAGAATCCAAGATATTTTCAGGAAAAAGATAAAAGACTTTCATTTTCTTTAACAATACTGAACCTACATTAAATATGTTTCTTTTATTTATTTCTCTGTCATTATTTAGAATTTGAAAATATTTCTCGAGCTCATGCAACTGATACTACAATTTTAAAAAAGAACGAAATGGGGTTTTGTACATCTTAACGGCTGGAAAATGAAATAAATTGATGGTCTGATAAATTATATTCTTATCAAGAGCCTTTTATCCCTGCAGCAAAAAACATTCCCTAGCCATCGAGAAGAGAACTCGACCCTCTCATGCCAACGCTTCTCTTCATGTCAAAACCCTGTCTATCTCAGTCAGCCCCCCATTAAGCCGCCCTTGTCCAACAGCTAGAAGAAAGCGTTAACCTTTTTCTTGCTGGGATTTATAACCACAGCATGAACTTCTGGAATATGTTCAAGTCAACAATTTCATC
Organism: Aplysia californica; assembly: GCF_000002075.1. NCBI lineage: Eukaryota > Metazoa > Mollusca > Gastropoda > Aplysiida > Aplysiidae > Aplysia > Aplysia californica. The sequence continues at coordinate 65,909 of NW_004797873.1, read as the reverse complement.
TTCACCTACATCGATTTCAGAGCGGGTAGAAATTGGCAACACTGCGAAGATTACTGGGGGGAATGCGATAGATGATTGTTCTCTGCCGAGACCAGCCTGGGGCGACACAGAGAACCGAATGTTCAACAGCGTTTGAACTTTCTCATTTAATGAGAAAATTGTTTGCCAAGAGCTGCAAAAGTGTCAAACGAGGATCGAATCGTTAAGGGGGACAGATTTTGTTCTGCCTGGATAGAAAATGGGGAGGAGGTTACGTCCAGATGATTGCGCGTGGGGCAAATCGCAATACAAAACGTCAGGAGGGTTTTGGGGGGGCGGAGTGGAATGGCTGGTACGTGAGCAAAGGACCCCGGGCTGCTCTCTTGTTGAAATTTTTTTTTAACATTTGATCGGAGAAAGAAGATTTACTGATAAATAAAAGAACAGCTTGATTTTCTGAGCTCGTGGGGAATATAGCGTGGCAATAAAAAAAAATGCCTTTTCACTGTTTAAATTAATTTCTAAATCGGTGCACCCGTTTCAGCACATTAAGAAAAGAGTTCAACAGCAACAACAACAAAAACCTTACCAAAACAAAAAAAAGAATACGACACCCCCCCCCCCACGCCCACTCTTTACACACACACAAACACACAATAAAACAAACCCAGCTCTTCACAGAGTAAATGACACGACAGATAATAGTTGATCTATATTTGTCTGCCAGTCTGTCTGTCTATCTGCCTGTTTTGTATGTGTTTGCCCGTCTGTCAATCTGTAATATGTCAGTCTGTCTTTCCTTCTCTCGCGTAACGCCGTATACATAGGCCCAGAAAGGAACAACTATAATGATATAACGCTTCCCTCAGCAGTAAAACAGATTTACGATCGGCCATCATAATCAAGGACCCGGAGCCGTAAGCCATACTTGACCGCTGGTCACTCAAAGACTTGACAATGCCAGTAGACTGATGTGACACCGAGCCCTGGCGCGGACAAGGACTCTTCAGGTCAAGTAGGGGCAGGATGACCTGTGTGGTCACTCCAAATGTGGTGAGTTCTGGGTCAGTGGTGCCTGGCTCGAGGGTTGTATTGGTGTGCATGGGACTTTGGGAAGTCTTGTACGGAAGTGGAGTAGAGGAAGCCCGACAAAGTGTGAGAGGGATTAGACCTACTGTAGAACAACACCGTAGTCCGAGAGAGAGCGCAAGAGGGAGACAGACAGAGACAGAGAGAGAGAGAGAGAGGGAGAGAGAGAGAGAGAGAGAGAGAGAGAGAGAGAGAATGTGTGGCATCCCTCAATCACAAATATTTCAACTTTTACTCAAGATAGAGCAGTATTATTTTTCATCAAAGTATATAAACAGGCTTTAAAAGTATACCAACAACAACTTCTATACACCCAAAAATGGACGAGCGGCTGAATCTACCGCGTCGAGGCACAAACAAAGAAACCGCTTACACAGCTTTCAATGTTGTCTCACTCCCCGCACCCCACAACCTCAGCCCAGTACTTTGAAACAGACCCGCCTTCACCAAAACCCTTTCTCAGACAGATCCTGATCAATAACGAGTCGGTCTTGGGAGTTTTCCACCCAAAACTGGAAGAATCAACACGCGGCCCAGACTAGGTAACTGTCCGAGCGTATTCCAGAACGCTGACCCATGATCGGGTATCGGCTTAAGTACCGTTATCAAAATAGCCAGGCTTTCCCCTCGGGCGGCTTGTAATTGCCATCTTTACTGACCAATCACACTTGCTGTGTTTTGGCGTTCAGGGTTCACTTGACTTTTGGGAAATTCTTAAACGCTTGAGGTAACAAGGGGCTCACGAGGGTCAATATTGAGGCCCTCGAAGGGTCCTCAGTTTCCAGTCTTTATAGAGTTAATCACCCGAGCTAAGCACGGGTGATTAGAATCAGGAGTCATTGTGCTACATATGGCCTCATAGTTCTTGTTACTTGATGGAGAAACTATGAGCTTCTTTCAGTTGCCCCCATAATGTAAAAGTGAATAAGGAGTAAGTGATACGATCAAGACGGCGGTGTTCGTTTAAACTATGGGTCAGAATACTGTAGTTTTCTTATTGTGTGCTTACTGGCTAGACGAGGTACCTTAACTCTTTGAGGCCTCGCATTCTGGTTATTCTACAACGTTTAAAGATACGCTGTTTTGAGATATAATTTCATCATTTGAATAGATTTTTTGTTTTTGTTTTCTTTATCTGAAATTTAAAAAGGCATGCAACGACATGTACACTTCGAAATATGTACACATGTACATCCTTTTTGAGTATGATAGTTCCAAATGTAACCCAAATATTGCCTTTTGGTTTGCTGCTGGTCGAAATGGCCTATCAAAGTGTGGTGACAATAAAAGCTTGAGTGTCCTTGAAAACTGCAAATTTACCCTTTTTTCTGCCTTTCTTCAATGTTTTTCAGTAAATTCCCTACAGGAATGTTTTTTAATGGACATATTAGGTGTTGAGTCGCTTCGTCTTCAAAGAGTTAACTCTTAGTGTACGGTGCGCCAGTTCAGCGGGCTCGGTGTCTCACTCACAAAGTGTAAAATAGAAGAACAGTTTTTTAAAAGCCAACCCCAACTCCACAAACAAAACAAAGACAGGAACACCAAATGTATCTAAAGCCATGTTGTCACAAGAGCCAGTTACAACCCACAGTTCACCAAACGATGAACGCACACAGAAAAAAAGAAGGGGGAAAAATAATGATAACAGAGCAAAAACCACAAAGGTCAGGCGACCGACAGAGCGCGCGGGGGTCAATGTGGAAACTTTAATTAAAGTGGGTAATCCCCTGTGATCAAGTCTTTAACAAGACGGATGGGGCCGGGGGGTATCGCGTCCGCTGTGACCCCCGGATGACCTCAGACAGCGCATCGGGACCTCCGGAAACCACACAAACCGCACACACCGACCTGTCATGTCCGTCTCACATGCCGCATTGGGACATCAGGCAACTAGAACTAGCTGTGTCCATTCGACTTTGCCTTGCTATTCACGATTATTTCCACTATTCACAACTATTCGAAGCAATGATTATGTACAGCTATTCAAAGCATGGTAGAGCCATTCGATTGTCGTGATGATCTTTACGGGCAGTGGATTTTTCATCTCATTTTTCTCAACCCGTCGTCCAATTAAGGCAATTAAATTATTACATTTGAAATACTTGCAAATCATAAAGAAATACTTTATACAAGGTGGAAATAGATAGACTCCCTTCCCATTTATGAAATTGGCGGAATTGTGAATGGCGTAGTGACGTCGTCATATCGCTCTTCGTGCTTGCCATCGCGCGCTCTCTGAATATCTCCGCGAAAAAAGGATATAGAATAGAGAATGTTGCTGATATACTAATAATATGAAAAGAAAAAATAATTCATTCGCATACGGTATTCGAACAGCACGAATAGTGTCTTCTCGATTCGAAGCATCGATGAAGTTTCGAGTCCTCAAAAACACACAGCACAACATACAGGCACGCCACACACAATCGCCCAGGTATCTCTCTAAAGCCATGTTCCGACGGTCACGCTGATCCTTCAAGGGGCTGAGAGAGCTGCAAAGGGGAGTCTAATAATGTAACCCAATCCAGAGGCATACCATTGACCCTAGATCGTTTCTGTGGGATTGATCTTGCGTTTTGAATGGTTTACGGAAATGATTAATCAATGTGGTTTGTTTGATCTTTTCTCAATAGTCCCGGATAATAGTATACGGCTTCATAAAAAGTGTGGGGAAAAGAAAGAGCGCCCGAGTGAGCGCTTGTAGGAATGAGAGAGAGAGAGAGAGAAAGAGAGAGAGAGGAGAGGGAGAGAGACAGACAGACAGACAGACAGACAGACAGACAGAGAGACAGAGAGAGGAGAGAGAGAGAGAAGAGAGAGAGAGAGAGGGGGGGGGGCAATAAAAATACACGTGGAGCACAAAAGTTCTTTCCTTCTCTTCCTCCTCATATTCTCTTCTTCTCCTCCTCAACGAATGCTAAAAGACGGAAACCCAACTCTTACGAACACAGTGTCCATCACCCTCTCTTCCTCCTTCTCAATGCCCCCTCCTCTTCCTCTTCCTCCTCATCATCTACTACCACTTCCTCCTCGTCCTGCTTCCTCCTTGTCCTCCTCCTCTTCCTACTTCACGAAGACAGATAGTAAGAAACCCAACCCCACAGAGCAAAGTGTCTATCACCCTCCGCCCAACCAGCGAGGCCAGGTTTCAAGCACAATCCGCGGAATGTAGAGCTGGTATCACGAAGGTGTTTATTCGCAAACCAAACCCATATGTGTTTGTGGACGGGGGAATACTCCGTCATTTATCCGTCCGCGGGAACGGGAGGGGACGGAGCGGGGG
>NW_004797873.1:54073-61458 GCF_000002075.1 Aplysia californica | reverse complement strand
GGGAGATAGAGAGAATGACGACTGTAGAAAAAAAAAAGTTTCGCCCCTGGTTTGAGATTCATCATTTAATGTGATTATACGGAGAAGATATTATTATAATTTCCTGGAACGAAACAAACAATTTACTTCATTTTGTAAACTTCCACCAATATATCAACAGCTTCATAAGATATGCTGCAGTGTAAGGATACATCTTGAACAAAAGAGAGTTGAAGAAGAACAAGCAGTAAACCACGTCAGAGTACTTAACGAACTGTGCGAAATACAAATTGCATAGATTTTAAGCCCCATACAACACTAGAAGGTTATTCAAGGTGGCAGGACCTTCAAAATTTACGCCCATCATTGATAAGACCGATCCAAGTGTGAACATTTGAGTAAAATGCCTTTCCCAAGGACACAACGTCGGACCGACATGAGCCCCGAAACAGCCAACACGCAATCTCACGACTGAGAGATTAAGTAGCATCAACTAGACTACTGACGCCACAATACGAGCTATCAAGACTTATACATAAACAGAATATTAGGCCACTTCAATATCGGGGTCAATGCGAAATGAGACTACAAGACATAGGGTAGCGTAATGGCTCTATTCAATCGACCAACAATCATGGCTGCATCGTCCTCCACATACGGGTTATCTTCCTCAAACAAAACATCTCATTTCAGCACGCCAAACTCGAATGCCAGTAGGCTGAAGAGGGCCAAGACTTGTTTGATCAAAAGTCGTTCTGTAATCTGCTCGACACCAATCTTTGTTGATAAGTTAAGAGCCTAGAAGCTGTGGGGAGGACAGAGACATTGAGATATGCCGGGCTTCGACATTCTCGCTGATTCGAGGAGACTTTAAAAGCCTTTTCCGCACCCTTTCCATGGAGCCTTGTGTCTGAGTCATATCGCAAAGGATCCATTTGGCTCAAGTCAACGGGCACTTAGGCCCTTCAGGTCTCGTGCGTCTGAAAAACTGGTGCGGGCCGAGAGAACAGAAAGGAGACGTCAATTATCTAAATTTTCCACCTCCATCCCACTCGTATCCTCCCTTCTTTGTTATGGACGTTAAATTTGGAGGTCTGGCCTTTTGATTCTATATCCTTATTGTGTTTCAAGTTGCGTTAAACCTGTACCTTTTCACGGTTTTTCCTTTTTTGTTACAGTGGACGTGGAAGGGGGGGGGGGGTGAGATCTGGGATAACCTTTGTAATAGTTTTGTGTTCAACTGTATCTTTTTATGATCGGTGTTGTTACTGTTGTTGTTATTGCAGCATCTTCTTCTCCAGGAACCATATCTAGAACAGACATTGACGGCCATGCTACCCCATTCCTCCCTGTTGTCAGTCCTGATCAGCACAGTTGTTGTTTGGGGGGGGGGGGGTTCAGATTGAGTTATTAGTCATAAGGTTGTTCAGATCATCTGTGTATGGTGTTCTGTGTCTTCCTCTGTTCCTCTTTCACTTTATTTTCCCACACCGCATCAATTTTCCACGTCCATTTGAGCTATTTATAATGCTAAAGAATCTCATATGTCAGAGGTATAACAAGACATAAACATACCAAAAAAAAGAAGGATGAGAGATAAGGAGGACAGCAGATGTTTGACAGAAAAGAAGGGGCAAACCACACTCGAGCACCCGCCAACCACCCAAAATTCCGGAGTTTATCAAAGACATTTCTCCACTACTCTCTAACGCCTGTCAGTCGTTCTAAACTATCCCTAGTTTGTCTCTTAGCGTCAATCACAATGTGTGTCTGTGTGTCTATTTATCCGGTCCTGTCTTCCTCTAATCCGTCTCTCTCTCTTTGTTTTCCTGCGCTACAATTCTTATCAACCCTCGATCGCCTCTCAAAATATTTGTAATCGGTGACAGATTCTCCAGAACTCGCAATTAAATACCGTTATCTCCGTCTAAGGATCTGCAAGAGAGAGCATTCTTGTCTCTGCCTCACATAGCTGTGGAAACGTTGACACTTCTCCCCGCGTCCTTGATTAGAGATGGAAATTAGTCGATATTTTTCAAACCGAGCAAGGGCTAGTATCGACTGATAGTCAACAGTTATAGTTCTCCGTCCCCTCACCCACCCCATAATTTGGAGAGGGGGGAGAGAGAGAGGGAGAGAGAGAGAGGGAGAGAGAGAGAGAAAGAGAGAGAGAGGGAGAGAGAGAGGGGGGGTAGGAGAGAGAGAGAGAGAGAGGGGGGGGGAGATGTTGGGGATTTTCGTGCCGAAGATAATGATTTCACTACCATTTTAAAATCAATTTTTCTCTGGTAATACTAGGCTACATGAGTAACTGAGGTTTTCCCTGAGGCGCCAAAAAGGGGGCATAATTGACATGTAAGAGTAACATATTAATCTCCTTTCCCCACGGAATCATGAGGTGATTTCACAATGCTAAAGAGTTGGTTGATAGTAAGATATAGTTATTACCCGTGACAACATTATAGGGCAAAGCGAATCAGTGAGGTTACTTGCAATGAGTTTACAAAGCAGAAAACAATGTTACCTTTAGTATCTTATTATGCATCGACTAAATCACGTTCATGATAACAATGTCGTATGAGAGCTGGTTGTTTGAGAATACGGATAGGAGTCTTGTTCGTATTCTTGTTTTATGTCTCTTGCAATAAAAGGTCGTCATGTTATGGACGTACTTTCCTAGGACCCCCTTTAGACCTTAAAAATAACTTTAGTAACAGTAACAGAGTGCTGAAAAGTTACATCGAGCAGTCCTATTATACGGGTGCGAAGCATGGACAATCAATAGACAGTTGGAAAGAACAATTGAGGCAACAGATTTGTGGTTCATAAGACGCATCCCATGGACAGATTTAAAAAAACAAATGGAGAAGTCTTGGTTGAAGCAAATTACAGACGACTGCTTATGACGAATATACGAAAGCGACAGCCAAAGTTCATTGGACACACGATGCGGAAATAAGCATTGGAAAATATTTGTAACAACTAACAACAGGCACAATTGATGAAAAGAGGCAGAGGCAGACTGAGGGAAAAGATACTGGACAGGTTGACATCATGGCTGGAAACACCAAGAACGACAGACACCATTGCTGCAACGCAAGACGGAGTGAAGTGGAGGTTCATGATCGCCCACGCCAGTCGGCAAGGCACCTGATGAATGAATGAACAGTTTTATGGCACTTGCAACAGAAATGTGTCATACAAGTGGGAAGATTAAAGGTCTTACTAGAGGGAAAAACAAAGAAAAGAAGACGGAGAGATAATAATGATATATGTCAGATTGGAAAGAAAGAGCAAACCACATCGGTGCGCTCGTCAACAGACCATACTTCAAGAAAATTTGAGTAACAACCACCAACAAGAACGAGTACTAAGGCGAGGTATCGAGCAAGGCCCCTGTTTATTAGCTTGAATCACAACCACAAGCACTGACGAGTACGAGTACTTGGGCCTGGTATCGAGCAACGTCCCTGTGCATTAACGAGATTCACAACCACTAGCTCTGACGAGTACTTGGGCGAGGTATCGAGCAAGGCGTCCGTGTATCAGCGAGAAAAGTGGCGCAGTAGGAACACGATAAGGCGGCGTAGGGGACAACACTGGAGATTAGCTGTTACATCTTTACCGTTGTCACAGCGGTCGGGAGACAGGCTCGGGAGGGAGCAAGTCCAGGTGGACGACTCAGGTGGGATTACAGGTGTGAGGAAGCTGTCTTCGGGGGTCACAGGGAACAGTGCTGATGTTTGCTGTCGTATTACACCCCTTTCTTTCTGGATTAGGCTATTCCATAATAAAGGGATATTGGAATTAAGGCGTACTGAGAACAAAACTTGAGTGGACACAGACCAGATTAGAGCTGATCTTGAATGAAAGACAAACATTGAGATCCCGCTTAGAGTTGAACTGCAACCCTTTTAAATTAAACGAGTAGGTTACCAACTTTTCCGCAGCTACCATCTGATGAGACTCTTTTTCTTGCGCCAGCACTTTAGCAAGATGTGTTTTACGAAGGGAGGAGGAAGGGAGATTTAGAGGGAGAGAGAGAAAGAGAGAGAGAAAGACAGACAGAGAAAGAGAGACTGGGTCAGTGGGTAGCAAAGCTCACCTTCGCCAGAGCCATCACCTCACGACTACAAGCATCTGCTCTTTGACCTTTCACATCAAAACAAGGCCGACCTTATCCCCGAAACTTGATACTCAGCGAGACGACGCCCGTGAGTGCTATGTTCTCCCTCACATGTAGCAAGGGAAACATTCATGAACCTTCCCTGTAGAACACAGGTGTCAAACTAAGACTTTAGACCTGCGGAAGTCTTACAGAAGACGAACAGTTAAATCCGGCAACAGACAGGTAGATAGGCCATCCTGAGCTTTATAATCATTGATCCTGAGAATCCCCTTAAAATAGAACCTTACTCCTTTCCAGGTATAAACGCCAAGATTCCAGACATCCAATTCTGACGAATTGGCATAAGAACAAAAGTTGGTATGCCTTTATTTGTTACGTTGCCTGTTGACTGTTTTAAGTCAGATTTACCTTTAAAGAAGGTTTGGATTTTCACTGTTCACTGAATGTTGATCGAGTTTGACACCCAACCTTATGTGTAGTTTGAGTTTGTATCATGGGCGACTGAGTTTGAAACCCCTGCTATATTTGTAGTTTTGTTTTCCTTTCTCTTCTTCTGCTTACTCAACGCAGAAAAGAAGATACGGAGGATGAAATACAGTTGTTAGGAGACGACGTGTGTGTGTGTGTGTGTGTGTGTGTGTGTGTGTGTGTGTGGAGGGGTGTAGGTGTATATGTGAGAATTAGAGAGAGGGGGAGGGGAGAAAGAGAGAGAGGGGGGGAGAGAGGGGGAGAGAAAGACCGACACATCTTTTGGATAAGCAGACAGTGGCAATAAGAAGGGCGCCGAACGACTAAGCTCTCTCTATCTCTGGGCGGTATTCTTGGCGTCTCCAGTTTCACCAAATTAGTCTTGACTTTTTAAAAGAAAAGTAATAGGCAGACTGGGGACAATACGTTTACACTCGTTTTAAAAATGTGAGAGAGAGCACGGGAGGGGGAGGGGGGCAGCGGAAGAAGAAAGAAAGAGAGAAAGAGAGAACGAAAGAAAGAAAGAAGAAACGAAAGAAAGAAAAATAGAAAGAGAGAGAGATACAGATAGAGAGAAGACAGAAAGACAGACACACAGATGGGCAGCTACGAGCTTATACACAAATACATACACAGGCAGACAAAGAGCTAAAAAAGATAGGATAGAGAGAAATAGAGAAAGAACCAGAGAGGGACAGAGAGAGAGACACAGAGAGAGAGAGAGAGAGAGAGAGAGAGAGAGAGAGAGAGAGAGAGAGAGAGAGAGAGAGAGCAACGATGAGTGGGAAATATTAGAAAGAAGTTTGATATGAGATTGACAAAAAGTAGCGCGCTTTGACTGACTAAAGGACACCTTTGTCTAGGTCTCTCGACTTAATGCCCGCGTCCACTGCGCGGGGAATAATGGCAGACGACAAAAAGCTCTTCGGTCTAAAAAGATTGATACAATAAACCGTCCCGGGAATCCCTCAAAACTAATGGAGGCGACGGAAAGAAGATAACAGGTGGTGGAGAAGAGATGACACAGAGAGGGTACGAGAAGACAGTTGAAAGAGGAAAATGAAAAGGTAAAAAAAGAGATAGACAGAAGGGTGGAAGAAAAAAGAATGAGAAACAAAAGAGGGAGGCATATCAATTGGAGGGAAGGAGGGAAGGAAGTACGACGCATCACTTGAAGAATTTGCTTTCAATACCAGTGAAATTTCCCATGGAGGCTATCTAGAGTCGGAGGGAGATGAGAAATGTCGAGAAAACAGGGAAACAATCGTTCCTGCTCGGATGCGACCAGAATCTGGTTAGTCAAATTTCTGCCAGTGTAAAGCTCTCGTGGGACAATAGCGAGTCTTTCGGTGAGCCCACAGGAACCGTCTAGCTCAATGTTCGGACAGTTTTGAGACGGGCTGGTGTCAGCAAGAAAGGAGTGGGGATTTGTAAACTTTGGTAAATGGCTATTTAGACGTGCAGTGAAGGAGTAGAAGAAGCGCAGGAAGTATTGAGCTTGTAATTTGGTGGGTAGGTGGGAGTTTGTTTGGTTTCGGGGGTGGGGGGGGCGGTCAGAAAAAAAGTAAGATTAGTAGTAGAAAACAAAACAAATGCACAGACTGACTGAGAGAGAGAGAGGGTGAGAGTGAAAGAGAAGGAGAGATAGAGAGAGAGAGAGAGAGAGAGAGAGAGAGAGAGAGAGAGAGAGAGAAAGAGAGAGAGGTGGGGGTGAAAGGGGGGGGGGAAGAAAGAGATAGGGAGAGAGAAAACTCATAAAACACTAAACTTCTAAATAAGAAAAACTCTATGGGATTCAAACCCACGACAACAACTACTCGGGTGACACTCTCAGAAGACTGGTACCAAGAGTACTACGCACAAAAAAAACCCAACACACCAGTGACTTGTAGACATAATTAATGTTTGTTCGATCTATCAAACAAAACCACTTTGTCAAATTCATCTCAATTCCCATCGGGTCAAACGAAGAAATAACGTTCTGTAAAGGACAAACCGTATATTTGTGGCTGACATTTCGGGCGGACATTCAACAGAACTTGTCGCCACGAGCAGTAACCATGGACGCTTTGCCTCCAGTTCTCAGCTGAAGTCCGGCACGGAAGACAAGCAGTAACGCAATTGGTCAGAACAAGCAGTGGGTGACGCGATTCGTTAAATCAAAGACATCCTCAGAGGTACAGGGCTCATAAGAGCTATAGTCTCAAGGAGACACATGCCCGATTTATTGAGACCCGAAACATGAAAGTGTAAGTTGAAGGAAACTGCCGCCTGTTTTCTTTATTCTGTTCTTTTCTTTTTCAGTCAGAGTTCTCTTGCGCTTGTAACACAAATAGGTCATATACGAGCCAAAGATTTGAGGGGTTATAAGAGAGTAATACGTCAAGGAAATAAGGATGAGAGATAAGGACGATAGATGTTTGATAGGAAAGAAGAGGCAAACCACACGAGATCACCCTCCCACCACCCACCCCAAAGCCCGGAAAAAAAGAGATAATGAGCGATTTCGATAAGGGGGAAGTAAGACTAATTATTATAATATACAGATCTCAAACTGCTTTCTTATCAGGAATTCCTTTTCTACCCTTTTTGACTGCCATACAAGGCTCATTATCCTCTTCCCGCCTCCCTCATTTCTCCATCGATACATAAATATGCACACATAAACAGATACATATTCGCTCACAAACACACATGCACACGCACATGCATACACACATATACACGTACGCACACACACAAACACACACGCACAATCGCCTCCATCCACCCTTACTCTCACCCTTTCCACACACCCCCTCTCTCTCTC
>NW_004797873.1:52701-53972 GCF_000002075.1 Aplysia californica | reverse complement strand
TCTCTCTCTCTCTCTCTCTCTCTCTCTCTCTCTCTCTCTCTCTCTCTCTCTTTCCCTCACTTCTCTTTTAAAATCCATCCCATGTTCTCCCTCCACACATTGTTGTTCCCCCTCCCCCCTTCCCCTGCCTCCTTTCTTGTTCAGCCTGAACACCCGAAAAGCGCATTCTCCTCTTTGCCATTTCCCCAAAGCAAGAACAAAGTAATCGCTTTTCGTATAAACTCTCGAACCCTACAGATGTCGAGAGTTACGTCAATCAGTGACGACATTTCAAAAGGCGCCAACACGTAAACAGCCTGGGACAACGTGCAGACAACCATGGATTTGCAGTTCGCACTAACCCAAAATACGACAAGGCTGCAAGGTAGGGAAAGATCATAGTTTTAACGTATAATATTCTCGTAGATTGGGCACTGTTATGGCCCCGGATTTTGCTCCCACCCCCCCCCCCCCCCCCCCAAAAAAAAAACCCTCATCGCTGAAATGGTGCGCACATACAGTGGGCACTCAAATAAAGGCAAAATATCAATCCAGCTTCAGTCGATTGTACGTGCAATCTTTGCCTTATCTGTCCTTCATTTAGCTCCAAATAGTGTCAAACGGTGTTTGAATCGAAATAGTGTCAGAGTGCACAGTCTTGGTTATTACAATACAAATCTATGAGTAAGACATTTGCAAAGACGAAGGGAAGGAATCAAGAAAAGGTTGCAGAAATGGATGGAGTGAAACTGCCTGAGCGCTTCGAGAGAAACAGTTGAACCGTAAAACTAGCCCTGACCAGTGAAGACAAAAACATGAGATACATATCAATATTTCATTATTATTATTATTATTATTATTATTATTATTATTATTATTATTATTATTAGTGCATTATTTTTTGTTAAAATATTCTCCATTCATTCATTTATCATTCATTCACTCATTCATGTGCTTATTTATTTACCTTTCGGGGGAGAGGGATTATGTTTTTGGTATGAGCGATGATTAGTTTGTTTATGCATTGTTTCGTTTGCTTGTCGGTTAGTTGTTTTTTTTGTTGTTGTTTTTTTCATGGAAGGATGGGGGTGGGAGGGTAGGGGAGGGGGCAGGGAAGGTCTACATTCAAAATCCTTGAATTTATACGGCATATATTCAACAGCACGAAACAACCAATCTACTACAATTATTTACCACTGACAGCTTCAATCTAACAACCTAACTTTCCTTTATGAACTTCGCTCTCTCTCTCTCTCTCTCTCTCTCTCTCTCTCTCTCTCTCTCTCTCTCTC
>NW_004797873.1:50779-51889 GCF_000002075.1 Aplysia californica | reverse complement strand
TTGTTGTTGCTGCTGCTGCTGTTGTTGTTGTTCCTGCTGTTGTTCCTGTTGTTGTTGTTGTTGTTGTTGTTGTTGTTGTTGTTGTTGTTGTTGTTGTGCTGTCGTTGTATAAACTTTCTTTTTTTCCCCGTCCTTTTCTTCTTCCTTTCACCGGTTCTCTCCCAAATCCCTCCGTGCCTTCCTTCTAACAATTCTTTTTAACCTTCCTTTCTTCTTTCCTTCATACGGTCCTTTCCCCCTTCTTTTCTCCCTTCCTGCCTTCCTTCCTTCCTTCCTTCCCTCCTTCCTTCCTTCCTTCCATCCATGACACTTTACTTCAGTCGCCGTCCATCCTTTTATCCCACATACTTTCTTGGTCAAGACTTTCTATGTGAGCCCCTCCCCCTCCCTTCCTCTCTCCTGCTTTTTTTCTATAAGGTGATACATTCGCAACAGAATCTTCCCCGTCTCGGGGACTGCTATGTATACAGCGTCGTCCTGATTTCTCGTATCGATGAACCAAAGAAACTCGTGACCAACTCAAAACGTTTCGTGACATCAGCGAAGACCAAGAGGGCAAACTGCTTCTGTGGTGTAGCTGTTAGTCCCCTCGCCGGCTTGCGAATTCTTTAGAAGGAATCAGTTCGTTTCCCATGTATGGAGAAAATTTTATCACGCGCACGTACCTCGGATATTCTCCTGGGATAGCCCAGACAGACAACGTCGAAGTCCGCCTCCTGAATGATGTTGAACAGAGGGAGAGATAGAGGGGGAGAGGGAGAAAGGGAAAGAGATTGAGAAAAAAGAGAGAGAGAGAGAAAGAGAGAGAGAGAGAGATAGAGAGGACTGAGATAAAGAGGGCAAAAAATAGGGGTACAGAGAGAGAGAGCGGAAGCGAGGGGGTGGGGGAGAGAGAGAAGGAGAGAGAGAGAGAAGGAGAGAGAGAATGAGATGGAGAGAGACACAGAGAGATGAAGAGGGAGAGGGAGAGAGACAAAGAGCGGGCGAGAGAGCTAGAGAGAGAGAGAGAGAGAGAGATAGAGAGAGAGGGAGAGAGAGTGACAGACAGACAGACAGAGACAGAGACAGACAGATAGACAGAAAGACAGAAAGAGAGACATGGGGTGTGGG
>NW_004797873.1:48720-50679 GCF_000002075.1 Aplysia californica | reverse complement strand
TTGCGGGCAAAAGACGTGAGTTCAATTTTCGTGTGAGGTAGTCTTATTAATAAATCATTTATTAAGTCGCTACCTTAGAATTACGCAATTCTAGTTCTACCTATCTGACATTTTTGTCCGATTTGAGTTACTAAGACCAGAGGTCGGAAACCAAAATTAATGTTTATCTACTCTATCAAAATCGTAGGCTAGTTCGGAATCGTTATCAAGATATTCAAATCTCGGCATTCGAAAAACCTTGTCATTTTGTAAAACTCAAAATTTGTAACTTCAGATTTCTCAAAACTAGGTAGGCTAGTGAGCAGATAGAACTCTGTAAAGTTAGGGGAGCGAAGTTCCCTGTGTGTGTGCTGGGATGAATGTGTAGTGTGTGTGTGTGTGTGTGTGTGTGTGTGTGTGTGTGTGTGTGTGTGTGTGTCTGTCTGTCTGTCACTCTGTCCAGGCTGCTCGTTATTAGGGCAGGGCAATGAGGCGTTTTTGCAAAATCCGGATAATATTATAATGTTAGTGCACCTCTTCGGCAATTAAATGTGATATGAACCGCTTCGGGAAAGGGTTAGAAGCATCACTTCAACTAACGGGTGCTCGCACTTCGAAAAAAACGGGTCCGGAAAGAGAGTTAAGAGTCTGATTTCGGATTATGTTTCATTGAGGCCCATCTCTACTCGTTATAGACAGGGCCGAGGTATTCCCACCACGCTTACCGTTTACACCATTGCTTGTCCACCTTTTTTTACCTAGAGTCCATTTTTGATATTTCTTTTCTAAATTTCATTTTTTAAAATTGTGTTGGTGGTGTGGAATTTCACTGATTTTTTGCATTTTGAATAATACCCCCCCCCCCAAAAAAAAAAAATCATTAAAAAAAATCAAGCAATCAATCAATCAATAAAACATGTCATTAAATAAAAATCTGATTCGTTTAGGAAAGATTCAAGTGACCATTTCGTAGATGTATTGCTTGGTAACATTCATACAAAATAACAACTTATTTCCGTAGAAAATAAGTGAAGTATTAACTGTATAAGACATGTCAACAAAATCCAAAATGGCCGCTGTCTCCATGGCAACGAAACATTTAAAAAATGAAATTTAATTGCGGATTGGAAGACTTCTCACCTCACTATGCTTGTTATATTTATATGTGTGAAATTTAGCAAAATATAATCAACAAATCAAGCGAGATATCAATCAGCAGGTGTAGCCCCTCCCCAAAAGAGACAAAAATGTTCATACCTCTCACCTAGACCTACATGATTTTGTATAATAAGTGGGGTATCAAACAACACCTATCACTCCCCGGTAGAGGTGGGCAAAATCTGGATAATTCAAAAGGATAACCGGATAATTCTCAATGAAACATTATCCGATTTCAGACTCTTAACTCTCTTTCCTGACCCGTTTGCCGAAGTGGGTGCACCCATTTGTTGAAGTGATGATAACCCGTTTGTCAAAGTGGTTCTAACCCATTTGCCGAAGCGGTTCATATCATATTATTAGCCGAAGAGGTGCACTAAAATATTATCCGGATTTTGCTGAAGCGACTCATTGCCCAGCTCTACTACCCGGGCGATCCCCCTAGCGCCTATACGCTCTTATACTATCTCTGACCGTCTAGCCTAGCGCCCATCACAATTACCCAACAACCCATCAGTCATCAGTGAGTGGGAGATACGGCCTCGGTGGGCAGCTATCGATCTAATCTAAGTCTAAGCAGTGTTGATGAGGGCGTATTTAACCGACGATCAATTGCAATCAATAAGTGATGTGTGCAGGTGATCAGATCCATTAACTGTTCCTTTGTGATTACTGACCTCGGGGCAAAGTGACGTCAACGTTTAGCATCCCCCCCTCCCCCAAATACACTCATAACTTTGTGTGTGTGTGTCTGTGTTTATGTGCGTGTGTGGGTGTGGGTGTGTGTGTGGGGTGTGTGTGTGTGTTGGTGTGTGTGTGTGT
>NW_004797873.1:47299-48620 GCF_000002075.1 Aplysia californica | reverse complement strand
CACACACACACACACACACACACACACACAAGCTGAAGAGAGGACGGTTGAAGATGAGGGGGGAAAGGCGGGGGTGGGGGGATGAGATCAACATTTAATAACTACTCTTAACATAACTTTTACTATTTAGATCTAAACATTCTCTCGACGAAGACAAAAGTTCGTATTTCACTGAACGACGAGCTCCCGGTCTTTAAGTTCCTCGTTCATAGTCTTTCCCGGCCATAAACAAGGCAAAACATCACTGGGCGGGTCAGAAACATTGACAGGGAATCACACATGTCCGCCTCTTAAGTACTCATTAAAAGTGAATTACGGCAAACCAGTTACATAAGAATGCTTTCCTCCTAATAAACTGGTTCGTTTCGCAAACTATCAAGACAACAAACGAAAGCAAATAATTCAAAAGGCAGGTGTCTTGCCTAGCAGGTCGGAACTCTTGATTACACTGTAAATTTTCTCTCTAAACTTTCTCTCTCTCTCTCTCTCTCTCTCTCTCTCTCTCTCTCTCTCTCTCTCTCTCTCTCTCTCTCTTTCCCTCTTTTCTTTTATATCTATCTATCTATTGATTGCAAACCGAGTTCGCAGCAGAGGCCAACAATACCACGCGCATCACGTCCTGCAGTAGCCCAAAGCAATAAGATAAGAACAAGAGGGGCCGTAACAGGTGTCATCTTCTCCCAGGTCACCCAGTTATAATAGCGATGGGTGACTGTTTGTGTGTGTGTGTGTGTGTGTGTGTGTGTGTGTGTGTGTGTGTGTGTGTGTGTGTTTCCCTTCCCTTCAAAACAATCTGCAGTAACGCATTTATTGCAAATACACAGAACGGAAAAAAGGAAACAGGAAAATAGAAAAATCGTAATGGTTTGGTTGGGTTTTGTTTCCTCATTTTTTTTCGTTTAGTTTTAGTAAGAGTTTTACAGCAATTACACCACAAACAGGGGATAGAAGCGCCGAAGATCAGAAGTGTTTCTAAAGAATAGCAAAGAAAGAAAAGGGGAGAAGATAGGACGATAGATGTTTGCTAGCAAAGACGGAGCAAACCACACCAGGCCATGTCCTGTCCTGCTTGGTTACTGAATGGGACACACGTTGTCTCACGTAGGTAGATTCCATCGTGAAGTTTAACGTTTAACCAAAGATCGTACATAACAAGATAGTTCACGCCTCTCTTAGAGCCAATTTAAAAAATGTCCTCAAAATCCGGTAGCGCCCTCTTGAAAAAGTGCGGACTTTGCGAAAAGAGTTACCCTACTTGTGTGAAAAAAAAAAGTGAAACTATCAAACTGTACTATTCCTATTCTTCTTCTGGAGAAACGAG
>NW_004797873.1:45354-46876 GCF_000002075.1 Aplysia californica | reverse complement strand
CCGCCCTCTATCTATCTATCTATCTATCTATCTATCTATCTATCTATCTATCTATCTATCTATCTATCTATCTATCTATCTACAGCCAGCTTGCCTGAATCTTCGTCCGTCTGTCCGTCCATCCGTCTGTCTGTCTATTCGTCCGTCCGTCTGGCTGTCTGTTTATCTATCTGTCTGTCTAGCTAATTAGATAGGATCTATGAGTATCTTTATCTACCTGTCTCGTTACCCAAGCACCCGCTATCTCGTGCCCTACATTTACACCTTCCACAGCTGCCCTTAGGCTATCTCAAGCCAGCAGCATCTGGGACTTGCCTACACGTGTTGCTCATCCAAAGGCAAAATGAAAGGCTCATGGCAAAAAGCACTATATCAATATACAAGAAAACAGAAAAAAGAGGAAGAAAAGAAAGGGGAAAAAAAGAAAAAAAGAAAATCGTGGATTATTGGTTGTCTGTTCCTTACTTTCCTTTCAAACACCTATCTCTCTTTATATCTCTTCTCTTTCTATTCAGTGTTCGCTACTCTCTTGTAACACCTTTAATCTTCGGCACTTATATAACCCACTTGTATTGCAAGAGCCGTAAAACTCTTAATAAAACAATTTTTAAAAACAATTTCTTCGAAAACAAAAGTATGAGCGAACACGCAATATTATCACAGTAAATAAACATCAAGAGACACAGTGCATTTTGATGAGGAAAAAGAATTATTACGATAAATCGCATTATAAGATTATGGAGTGGACGGATTTTCCTGGTAATTCCAAGATTTGGCGTATGGCACGTTTTGCGATGGAACCCGTCAAATGTCAACGGATAGGGTTGCCATACCTGCTGCACTATCAGTGACGTAGTCGAGGAATCAAGGTCACCTCACGGTCAAGGTGACCCTCAGTGCGCGTGCATTCTGAGGCTGCTGACGTTGATCTCCGGGAAAGAATGGGCTCCATGTCGCTACCTTAGAATTGCAAAGTTTTCTCTGGCATTTTTGGCTGTTTGATTTACTAAGACCGTGATGTGAAAAGAAAAAAAATTGTGGTATCTGTTCTACCCAAAATCCTTAATTTTTTTGGAGTCGTTATCAAGATATTCAAAAAATTACATTCGTAAAAATGTTGCTTAACATGTGAAACTCAAACAATTTTAACGTCAAATTTCTCAAAACTAGGTATTGGGGACATAAAACTTTGTAAGTTTAATGAGGGGTTTGTCAGCGTAGTTTCTTTGGGTGCTTTCTAAAGGCGAATAATGCAATTTTCCCCCAGTTTATAGCATAAAACAAACGAGGCAGGGGTAAACCCAGAACAACTTGTAAAACTTGACAGGTGGGTGACGGTGAAAGACCAGGATATAAAACAGTTAAAAGAAATAAATGAAGAACCATATTCGCCGATGTCTGTTTCCGATGTGACACATGTTGATAATGATATAATAGTGTGTCTTCTTTTTCTTCTTCTTCTTAATTATTTCTTCTTCTTCTTCTTCTTCTTCTTCTTCTTCTTCTTCTTCTTCTTCTTCTT
>NW_004797873.1:41349-42610 GCF_000002075.1 Aplysia californica | reverse complement strand
GAGAGAGAGAGAGAGAGAGAGAGAGAGAGACAGACAGACAGAGAGACAGACAGACAGACAGACAGACAGACAGACAGAGAAGGGGGGAGAGAGAGAGAGACAAACAAACAGACAGACAGACAGACAGTCAGACAGATAGACAAATATGTAAGCCAGAAACACAGAAAGAAATGTGGGACTGTGAGTTTAAAGTCTGACGCACTTCGCGACCAAACAGTAAATCATTAAAAGCCCAGAACTCACGAACACAAACATAGCTGTTCACATCCACAGCCTAAGCCAGGACAAACGAAAACACGTATCGTCTACGTCCGACGCAAGCCGTGTATGTATGAGCATTGGTTTTCAGTTAAGTAGGCGGAATGGGGAATATGGGTGGGAAAGGGAGGGAAAGGGGGGGGGGGTGGTATGTATCACGAAATTTCTTTCTTATTAACGACAAGAGCTGACTATTTTTAAATTTATTTTTTGTAAAGTGTTCTTATTTACATATTATAGAATCACTAACGTCAGCGCGTGGGTGGTTGGCGGGTGCTCTGTTGTGGTTTGTTCCTATTTTTCTTATCAAACATGCATCCCACTTATCTCTCTTCCCCCTTTTTTGAGTTTGTTACTCTTTAATAAGGCGCTCATATGACCTTATGCAGTTGCGAGCGCTGTAAAACCCTCTACTATGAAAAAAACCCTCTCTTGTAACACCTCTAATCTTCGGCACTGATATGACCTTGTTGGGTTGCAAGTGCCGTTAAACTTTTACTAAAACTAGAAATTAAACAATTTTGATAACTGCTGTCATGTCAATAACATCATTTGAGACAACAAAAATAGCTCTTGGACCTAATTTGTCGGATGCACGGTTAGTGTCGGACATCGACCATGTGTGTGGCAAATGTCGTAGTATGAGATTAAAACGGTTCTATCAGCTGTTTTGTGGATGTTTCGAGTTACGGTTTGATGCGGGTTCTATTTGGATCACAGCAGGGTAATCCGCGCTTTGTTCTTAAATTACTACTTTGCTCCGAGAAAAATACGCCCGTAAAAGGTTCTGTCCGCTTTTGCTTGTAAAAACACAGACTTTACTGCCATCATCTAGTTGTTGTTGTTGCTGTTGTTGTTGTTGTTGTTGTTGTTGTTGTTGTTGTTGTTGTTGTTGTTGTTGTTGCTCTTCTTCTTCTTCTTCTTCTTCTTCTTCTTCTTCTTCAAAGCACCTAAAATACAGATATAGAAATCTAGTCTTATAATACCATATAGGGAAAAGCTG
>NW_004797873.1:38989-41249 GCF_000002075.1 Aplysia californica | reverse complement strand
GTTGTTGTTGTTGTTGTTGCTCTTCTTCTTCTTCTTCTTCTTCTTCTTCTTCTTCTTCTTCTTCTTCTTCTTCTTCTTCTTCTTCTTCTTCTTCAAAGCACCTAAAATACAGATATAGAAATCTAGTCTTATAATACCATATAGGGAAAAGCTGTGTCTATTATTTATAGTCTATCCATGAATACAAGCTTCTACAAGTACGGAGCAAATTGCTGTACCTACTGTACATCCGTGGACGTTTCGGCATTGCTTACTCCTGACTATCCAAACTTACAGGTAGATCTAGCGCTGTGATAACTGAACACTGTTTTTGTTGGGATCACGCAACTCTTTCCTTACAGGTGTGTTACTGTACACTAAGTGGTCGCTTTTAAGGACAAGCGGGCGTACCCAGATTCCGGGGGTTTCCAGAAATCTGGACCTACACCAAAACTGGGCATTGCCCTACTTGTAGGAGAAGTTTGCTTTCGTTGGTGAGATATCTGTTTGGTTACAGAGAAAACTATCCTTGTCTTTTAAAGAAACTGAATAAGGGACAAAAACTTTACCTTCGATTTTCTCAGAACAAAGTTTTTCGGGATAGCCCACTTGTGCTTAAAAGCGACCAAATACGTGATAGGATAAGTGAAACCAAAAGGTAGAGATTTTTTTTTAAGTACGTGTTCTGTACGTCCCTGTCGACACATTATTATTATTGTATTAAAAAGGATACCAACGACGTCTGTGGTGTTGTGGTTGGGCTCTTACCCGCCGCACGCAGAAGACCTGAGTTCAGTTACAGAGTGTAGAGAATTTGTGTCAACGACTTAGAACTGTCTTTGCGCTGGGATTTTGTATCCTCCTTAGCTCAGGTTGGCTGTGAGAGACAGGGTCGGAAGCCCGCCTACTAATCATTGATCTAAAGTGTGTCGACGGGGGCGTAAATTCTACTACATCAAATAAAGTTGAGTGGGTGGTTGGCGGGTGCTCCGGTGTGGTTTGCTTTTCCTAGCAAACACCCATTGTCCTTATAGATCTCCCCTTCTTCTTTTATGTGTTCGTTACTCTCTTGTAACAACTCTAATCTACTGGCGCTCATATGACCTTTTGCAGTTGCGAGCGCCGTAAAACTTCTACTAAAACAAAACCAAAAAAAGTTGAAGTAAATGTTTTGCAGGTTATAGTTTGTCGGTGAGTCAGTATAATATTTCGTTGATCGTTGCCTGCGGGAACGCGCGTGCGTGCGTGCGTGCGGCGCGAGTGGTTTGCGTGAACGTGCGTGCTGAGCGAGCAGCCTGCGTGGACATAAGGTTGTTTGCATAGACGTACTGGTCTGGTTAGGCAAACCAGTGTACAACTGACCGGGCATATTGCCTTTTGATTTGAAAAACCTAGTATCTAACAACATCATAGTTCCTTTTCAATTGAAAAACCTAGTATCTAACAACATCATAGTTCCTTTTCAATTGAAAAACCTCGTAGCTAACAACATCGTGGTTTCTCACAAAGTGGAAAACATTTTATAACAAGAGTCTAACCTGCTCGAACGACCAGAGGTATCAGATAATAACCTGTACAAACGAGCACTTCATATGTTCTTTTCCTCTTGCGCTTTTTTTTTTTACATTACAATGTATTATGACACAGTGTAAGATATCCAGCTGTCTGAGACAACTACGTTTCTCCTGCTCCTCTACTATGGGTGGCAGTCTTAAGTTATTTTAACTGTCCTTATAAACTATGACTTTTGTCCGGGTTGTCCAGTATGGTTGGCGGGTGCTCAGGTGTGGTTTGCTCCTTCTTTCCTATCAAACATCTATTGCACTTATCTCTCCTCCTTCTTTTTTTATTTTAGTTAATTTGTAAAACCCATAATATTCGGCACTTATATGACCTAATTAAGTTGAAAGTGCCGTAATACTCTAACTAAATCCAAATAATCTCAACCTCGTTAGAATAGACACATATGGATAACAAACTAAATAGGAAGATGTGAACATTTTCACTAGAAATTTCACTAAAACATTTGGGGCTCTCGTGGCCTAGAGGTTAAGGTGTTGGCCTCTCATGTAAAGGTCCCGGGTTCGATTCCGGGTAGCGACTGAAAAATTTTCTTCTCTAAAAATGTTCTGTTGTCTGCTTTCGTTTCCACTTTCTGCCCCCACCCCCCTCACCTCCTTTGCCCTCTCCTCTGGGCTCCTGACTCTTTCTGCAGCCTTTCTACTGCTACTCCTTGGCTCCTCCTAACTGCTGTCTTTCTGCCACACCCCTGATCTTCTGG
>NW_004797873.1:34671-38352 GCF_000002075.1 Aplysia californica | reverse complement strand
CCTCTCTCTTTGATAGAACTACTTCCTCATGTTTTTCATCTCCCTCATTATTTGCCTATCTTGCTCCTTCAGTGGAATCTATCCACGAATGAATAAGGCAGTAAAACAGATAGATAGATAGATAGATAGATAGATAGATAGATAGATAGATAGATAGATAGATAGATAGATAGATAGATAGATAGATAGATAGAGATAGAGATAGAGATAGAGATAGAGATAGAGAGATAGATAGATAGATACATACATAAATAGATAGACATATAGACAGTGAGTGCGGCTAAAGAAGCAGCCACGCTTGGAATTCACCTCCCCACTCTAATAGCGTACCTCGATCGCCCCACCATGATTAACGACAATGTTCTTGCATGCCACAGTCAGATTGCCATGACAATACTGCCAAGTCAGCCTGCTCTCTATGTCGACTTGTTGTGCTGTCGGTTTAGTTGCCGGTCTACCGTTGTCACGGCGTTCTTCCGTAAGTCCTATCCAATCGACCATAGTATCATCAAATAATAATTAATAATAATACTATATAGCATTTATACAGCGCATTTCCAAAAAAAGTAGCTCCATACGCTTTCTTTCCACTGCCTTTCTTCTTATGCTATATAAGACTTTAAGATCGAATTTAAGGAGGTGGCATTTAAAATTGCAATGTGTGGGTGGGTGGCCTGCATCACTCTGTGGTGTCATTCAGATCAAACAATTTTGCGGTTGTCAAGATTAAAACTGACACGTACATCGCGACAGCAAAACTATCAAAACATGCTTTTTATTACAGCGATGACAGTCCCTAGACTGTATTCACCAGAAAAATGTCCGTAAACTCTGAACTAAATCAGTTATCACACCGGTTAGGCGGTAGACCGTCAACTAGACCAGAAACATCAAGGTAGATTTTCATCTAAGCCGGCATCCACGAGATATACACGTTCTGACAACATCTGCCAAGCGTGTCTTATATTACCAGAACAACGATTAGATTCCGAAAATGAGCTGCCACGTGCTGATGTATCGTACCGCTCATGAGAAATCCATGCTGTTACATTGGCGCCATATTTTCCAGGGGTTTGCTTTTGGAACTGACCCTTGTGGAAAGCAGTGTGTGGCCGAGGTGAGAGTCGAAGAGGTGTACTTTAGTTTTAGTAAGACTTTTACGGCGATTGCAAAACAAATAAATCTTTTAAGTGCCGAAGGTTAAAGATGTCACAAAGAAAAAAAGCAGGAGAGATAAGTACGATAAATGTTGGAGATGTATAGATAAATGCTTTACGACTTTGATGAAACGAAACTTCATCGAAGCTTAGAAGCATGAACTCACTAATCGTGCTATTCGAATACCGTGTGCGAAGGTTCTATTCTTTTTTGCTAACAAAGCAAGTCCATCAGCAACATTCACTATTAAATAGACGTGAATAGTTCAAGAGCATGTCTCATATACATTGTTGACTCCTCACTGTTTTCACTCTGACTTGTAATCATCAAGTAAAACATGTTTGTATTAAGCCTCATTGAACTTTGATATAATACTTAATATACTCAATTTTTTCAAAAGTGGTGTGGACAACAAAATAAGACAAATCACATGGCATGCGAAAGGCTTTGCCACACTTCGATTAGTTGTGAAAAGCGGGGGATAATCGTGAATATAGAGTCCAATAGGCACA
Organism: Aplysia californica; assembly: GCF_000002075.1. Taxonomy (NCBI): domain Eukaryota; kingdom Metazoa; phylum Mollusca; class Gastropoda; order Aplysiida; family Aplysiidae; genus Aplysia; species Aplysia californica. The sequence goes on along the minus strand of NW_004797873.1, from coordinate 36,682 downwards.
GTTCAACTGCTCGTGAGACTCATTAATGCGGTTACATTGGTGTCATATTTCCCAGCGGTTTGCTTACGGAACTGACCCCTTTGGGACACAGCGTGTGGCGGAGATGAGCGGTCGGCCAGGTATCCAAGCGCGCATGCTCCGAATTGTCGCGGTCGGAAACTGGTCAATGCCTCGGTCAACCACACAGGGTGGTAGGTAAACGAAAACAGATGTCCTCACCGAGATAACCTTTCTCCTCTCACCAGTGCTCAGCGGTACGTGTTATCACGAGGATATTAATTTATCTAGATACCTCGACCCCTTTGTTTTCTGTCCACTGCGACTAAGTGGCGCTTAGAGAGAGAGAGAGAGAGACAGAGAGAGAGACAGAGAGAGAGACAGAGACAGAGAGAGAGAGACAGAGAGAGAGACAGAGAGAGACAGAGAGACAGACAGAGAGACAGAGAGACAGGGAGACAGAGAGAGTGAGAGAGAGAGTGAGAGAGAGAGAGAGTGAGAGAGAGAGAGGGGGGGGAGGGGAGAGAAGGACAATGACTGTGGGGTAGCCGTTATATGCGTTTCGCCGTCAACACAGAAATCCTGAGTTCTATTTCCGAGTGGTGTGATATTGCCCCGAGTATCCCAGTCTTTCTGCTGGGATACTGTATCCCTCTCAGTCCTGGTTGGCCCTGATAGGCAGGATAGACGTCGGTCGGTTAAAATGTGTCCATGGAGGTGTAAAAACACCTATATTTTACCCCCAAAAAGTGAAACCGGTTTTGTTATGATCGGGAAATTAATTTTTCTCTCAACTTTGTTTCTGTCTACGTCGACTTAAAGGCACTCCGACAGGGCTTGTACAAGGAATCGTGTAGGCAGCGACATTTTGTTAGCTAAATTAAGTTGTCGGACAAAATGATTGCTTGTTTTTGTTAAAAGTGGACTCGCTCCTTGATACAAGGTGTTTACAGGGTAGACTTCTAGTCCCTGCAGTTCGAACTAAACAACAACAAAAAACGAAACAAAACAAAGCAAAACCAAAGAAAAAAGAAAGAAGTGACGAAAAAGGATTTTTAAGCTAACGAACTTTTTCTATGGAATAAAACCAGAAAGACTGGAATATCCGTATTCAAACATAATAATAATATTATACTGAAGTTCTACAAGATTTTAACCAAAGTCACATATATCACAGTCGAGCATGCTACCAACTAAGGCAGCACCACACCCATGGCTTTAGTTTTAGTAACAGTTTTTACGGCACTTGCAACACAATGTGTCCATATAAAATCCGAAGATTAAAGGTGTTACAAGAGTATAACAAACATAAAAAAGGAGAAGGAGCAGAGATAAGGGCGGTAGGTGAGGAAAAAAAAGAGAAATCCACACCAGAGACACCCATGTCTCTCGGTCCTGAGAAAAAGTCTACATGCACATCAAAAGAGGGCGAGAAGAGGTAACCTTTTACGTGTGTGTGTGTGTGTATATATATATATACACACACACACACACACACACACACACACACACACACACACACACACACACACACACACACACACTCAGCAAGGGCCTAAAAATAGTGTACTTTAAGTCCGAAAAAGACAAGAGGTTACAACCTTTTACGTATACACAGTTAGCAAGGATCTTAGAATAGCCAGCTTCCTTGGTGGTCAGAAGTCTCAGACCTTCCAACAAGCGGGCGGACCCCAACGTCCGAGAATAGACCCCAGACTGGACGCCATGACTCTGATAAGACCAGATAGGGCAGTGGTTCCATACATCAGGCCTCAGCACAGGGCACAAGGGTCGAGAAGGTTCCCCCCCAGTGGGTGGTATTGTTCCACACAGATTATGTTCTGGGCTTGCTCACACTTTATAGGGCAAAAGTACAGAATGTGTTTTTATGCTATACGTTTCCTATTCAAGAGTTGATTTTCTTCTGTAATGCGAAAACCACTGCAGGTATGCTGAAATGTTCAAATTGAGGGGAAAGGACATGTGGGAGGGAGAAAATGGAGGTTGGGGGGGG
>NW_004797873.1:30282-31325 GCF_000002075.1 Aplysia californica | reverse complement strand
TCTGTCTGTCTGTCTGTCTGTCTGTCTGTCTGTCTGTCTGTCTGTCTGTCTGTCTACCTGTCTGTCTGTCTATCTGTCAGTCTGTTTGTATCTTTTTCTGTCTATTTCTTTCTATCTATTTGCCATTTATCAATTGCTCTGTCTATCGACCGCCCTAACCCTTAACTTTTCATTCCAGTTCCAACACCTATTTTTTTGTCTTAAGGTAAGTTTAAGTCTTAAATTTAAGGTCCCTTAAACCCATACCATACCATTTAAGGTCATACTTTCAATCTCAAAATCTTCCAACAACTAGTTGCGTGCAACCTGGCAACCTGACACTGTCTAGACAAGATGCTTCCACCGCATCGGGTGTGGCGAGATACCCGACCGAGATTACGACGACAGAGATCGGCTGGGGAAGTTCCGACGAACTGAGTACGAAAAGGTACATCGTCTCTCTTACATACCTTAAACTCCGTGCACACTGTCTATTGGATTCATCATAGTGAGTCGCGGCCAACCAGTTGCCCGCCCATAGATGGGACAAAAGCTTTCTATCATTTTGGCAAATTTCGACCGAATTTAACCAAATTTGACAATGAATTTTTCAAAAACCAAACGCATTTATTTCAAAGTTCGTCCGAGGAATAGGTCGTACTGTTTCAGTTCAAAATGGTCACTTTTGCTTCATCCATGAAGGTTCATCTGGCTGGCACCGACTCGCTCAACTGTATTCGAGTTACAGCACACTTTGGGTATCCCAAAGACGCTGAGATCTCTCCCCTGCGAGGGTTGAGTGTGAAAATATGGCCCTCAATATCGCTCTGTGACAGTGCGGGGTAGAAGCTCCACACCTCTTTCAACATGATTAGGTTATCTAAGAGGCAGGGCGTTAGCGTACATCATTTTCCAAAAGGACTGAGAGAAGCAGGTTTGAAGCAAGTCATGGAAATTTTCCAAAATAACCCAATTTCAAGAACACGGGTCAGGGGATTAACATGATCGTAGTTGGTTTATCTGCAGTGTCGTTCTGACCCCGGGCCTACACGAATAGTAATGTG
>NW_004797873.1:25731-27512 GCF_000002075.1 Aplysia californica | reverse complement strand
TCAGCTTTCACTGAAATGCTGTATATTAAGTATAACATCCGTTTCAACAGTGTAAGGCTATTCAAAATTGAGGACCATCCAATCTAAAGTCCACCTCCCCCCCCCAAAAAAAAGCGTTTCGTTAAAAATCCGAACCAGGGTCGTCCGTACCTGATTAAATAAGCTCAGAAAGGGAAAGTGTCAGGTACCTTGACGCATTGGTCCTGTTTTCTGACAAGAACTGAGAGTAAAGAATTATGGGAAATGTCGATCTAGAAGTAATGAATTCCTTTGCTATAGGAGAACGAAAAAAAAAACAACGAATTGTGACGTTGTAAAAAGATATTATGGTTTGGAATTAAACAGTCGACAAACAAGAATTTATCAGCTTCTTTCAAAACATGATCCCATAAAATATGTTTTACAAGTTCTTGACAATTTTACAAGTTCGTGGCATGTCGCAATGCAGAAGTTAAAGCGTTAACAAAACGTAAAATGTTCCCTGGAATGACGTTTCCCATCGACATTCAGCGGCGACAGAATTGTCGGTGCATCAACAATGTCGTGACACAAATGACCTCCCAGTGCAAACAAAAAATCATTAATTAAAGCTAAAAGCTCATGAAACGATTCACCTCACTCGGAATTTCTCCAGAAAATTATCTTCCCTTTTATTCTGGGGTTTTAAAAAATATTTTATTATTATTATTTTCTCTTTTTGATCAGTTGGTTTTACTCTTTAGCCGTTTTATTTCCTGTTAACATTATATCCAGTATAGCATGTGGCGACTGACATGCAGGGGATCAATTGGTTTTAAATGTTCAGAGGGAATACAAATCTAGTTATATTCCGTGTGACTGGAATCTGCTTCAGATGAAAGTCCCCAGTGGACATTAAAAAGGTCATTTCTTCGAACATGGCAGCACCCCAATCCCATTCGATGCACACACAGAGAAATAATTAGAAAGTCACGATGGCTTCATTACTGACTAAATCTTCTGATTCGGATTTTAAATTAATGTCATTATACCCAAGAGAACCAATTCGTAGGTTGGACAAATCAGAGTAAGGGAAAAAAACAGTCCTGTTGAGATAATTATAATGCTCCGTGGCTTTTTGCTGTTCAAAAACATTGGCCAAAATATAGACAACTTGGATAACCTCGTTTACTTTAAAAGTAACTGTCTGTGGGATTTTTTTTTACACAATAATTTGCTGTAATGTTATAGTAGAAGCCATCGACCGACAAACCGACCGACCGACCGACAAACCGACCGACTGACCGACAGACAGACAGACAGACAGACAGACAGACAGACAGTAACTTAACTAACAGTACCGTCGTGCCTGAAATGACACTGTTGACAGTAGCTGTCAGTATAAAACTGTCATTAGTGAAATTCCTATAGAATCATGACGTGCTCTGCCGATGTTTTTCTCCTTGTTTAAAATTTCCTTTTAAAAAACAAAACAAAAATAACCAAACGGAGCTCTCGTTAACGATCTGAATCCGGATAATGGTTCTTTGAGAATTATCCGATTATTCGGATATTCTATCCGGATTTGGCCCACCACTATAACGAGTCCATCGAAAGCACCCGAACAAACCGTGCTTCGTTTGTGTGAATGAGGTAAAAGACACTGCTCTGGCAGGGGGGGGGGGAACAGTCATTAAATCGTTATTCGAAAACATGCATGACGAGACAAGCAGGTTTGGGTTATCTTTGTTGTTGCATTGTCATTTTTTTGCTGTTGCTGTTTTGTTATTTAGTTTGTTTGTTTGGGTTTTGGTTCGGTTTTT
>NW_004797873.1:21004-22088 GCF_000002075.1 Aplysia californica | reverse complement strand
CCCCTTCCTCCCTCTCTCATTACCAGAACCCCCAAAACCCTCCAACCCGTAAATTACTCCATCACTCACCGTTGACGGCGCCCAACAGCACTTCTCACAACCGCCCTATCCCACAAAACGACAAACAACAAAACTCATCTATGGCTGCCTCGACGGGAGGTTAACCCCAGAGGCATTAGAGGCAGGGGTCATAAAACGAGAGAATGGTCAGTAATTGACCGCGAGAGATTAACCCTCCGCGGCACGTAGACCCCATCTTGTTGAACGTGGCTTTAAAGAGAGCTTGTTGAACATGCGTTACCCTATTACAAGCTTTCAGCTCATCGCGTGCCGCGATAATTCCAACGACAAGCGCTGAGAAGAAAGAAGGACAGAGAGCTCTAGTTCTCGGCGACTTACTATTGTTGTTCGTGGATGCTTTGAAAATAATACAAGTGCTGTTGGCCGATTTCTTTTTTTTTTTTTTGGTTATGTTATACATTGAGACTGGTGCTATCAGTTCTTAATACTACATATTATCATTCTTTGACTGCGGAAATAGGTGAGGAAAAAAGAGAGGCAGCGAAATAGGTGGGTGGTGGGGATGGGGAGGATGTTAAAAATACACTGAGGCATATTTCGAGCAAGATGAAAGGGAAACGAAAGACAGTATAGGGAGAAAGAGTAGAGACAGAAAGAAATGGGTGATCAAAAGAATTTGATAACTAAGATTAAAAAGAACGATTGTTGGGTTTTTTTCAGGATGGGGGTGGGGGAGGGGCGACAAGGGAGATTCACCAAGGGGACGGACTGATATCGAAAACGAAAATAAGTTTGTTGTAGAGTTTGAAGAGGTACTTCATTTAGTCCTTGTCTAATTCCTCTTCATAAAGAAGTGAAAGTTCAAGACGAATCAAACGTTTTGTATTAATTAAGATAGTGTCTTGAGCGTAATAAAATAGGCATTTGCTTATCACGAAAACCTCGTACAACATTGATAAAAAAAGGTGACGATTTCCAAGGGAATTCAACACCCGGAGATGCAGCACTTGCAAAAATTCATTCTGGAGCAGAAAACAATACGAACATTTACTAAAAACCCCAT
>NW_004797873.1:17498-19073 GCF_000002075.1 Aplysia californica | reverse complement strand
GGGTTTGGTCTTTTTGGTAGAGTTCAAACATTTTGGGCTTAGTGCGTTTTAACGGCTGGTCAACGTTGTAGTATGGTCGGCGATAGTAGACACCTTTATCTCTCGGGGCATCGCCGGCTCCGACATCCATCCTCACACCCTCCGCTCCACACGCCCGGATAACGTATCATGACCTCCACCACCGGGAGACTGATGGCTGACAACTTTTCTGGCGAACCTCACAATTATACATTATGTATCTTGTTCTGTGCTTGTCGACTTTTTCATGCCAACGCCCACTTACTTACTAACTTACTTACTAACTTACTTACTTACTTACTTACTTACTTACTTACTTACTTACTTACTTACTTACTTACTTACTTACTTACTTACTTACGTACTTACTTACTTACGTACTTACGTACTTACGTACTTACTTACTTAGTGCTTCCTTCTTCCTTCCTCCCTCCCTTCCTCAATTCTTTCCTTCCTTCCTTCCTTCCTTCCTTCTTTCCTTCCTTACTTCCTTTCTTTCTTATTACCTTATGTACTTACTCTTTCCCTGTACCATCAGGCACACAATGCAGATAGCAGTTGATGCCACACTTGCCTGCCCGTTAAAATCGTCGTACCGTACACGACACCAACGTGTCATTTATATTCACAAGCGGGGCTTCAAATAACACCTATCACTCTCCCTGGGTGATCCCACCCGCCCACCACAAGTACTAAATCGCCCACAAGTGGGCCACACCACCCAGGGTGGCAAACACTGATCTAGGTTTTTTTTTAAAACCTAGCCCGTAAATCTCTCTAAGAACGCTAAAGTTACAGTTGTGGGTATTCTATTCCCCCAAGGAACCCCGGAATATGAGAGCCTGTTAGACTAAAAGCCTGTCTCATAGACACTCCCATCTTTGTCCAACTGAGCCAAACGCAGTAAGAGATGAGCTTCAATCCCTGAAGGTGAGATAAAATACATGGAAAACAAATGGAAAAATACTGAGTTTCCACTCCCGTACATCAATTTCACACGCTATAATCCAAGTGTAGCAGATTATGTCCGTCAGATTTGTGTCTGCCTTCCATACATTCTGACGCTGCTGGAGATAATAAGTACAGTTTACAAACACCTTCGGACTTTGTGTTTCTTTTTTTTATATAGGTGTATCTGCGCCCCCATTGACACAATTGAGATAATTCAGGAGAAGGGCATCGACCGAGACGTATGATATCAGCCCTTCTTGGCATCGACCCTTCCTGTCTGGGCCAACACAAGCTGAGTGGGATAATACATCCCATAATAAGAGAGACCTAAATGGTCGATAGAAATGTTCCTCTCACAGGAATCGAATTCAGATCTTCTGCTTGCGACGGCCAAGTGCCTATCTACTACACCACAAAAACCGGTCTTTGTATTTCATCGAAACTGAAAGCAAACACTAAAAGTAGCCGTACGCAGGCTCATTGTTTATGTCTCTAGAATATCCTGTAAAGTAATTAATCAACTTTCAAAAACTGCTTTCTTTGATTTTAAATTGTTTGGACATTTATCACCCACCAATATCCCCGCCCCCTTTCTCTCTCTCTCTC
>NW_004797873.1:15554-16983 GCF_000002075.1 Aplysia californica | reverse complement strand
CCACAGCACGACATGCCAACCACCACCACCATCAACCCGCAAACTGTGGACGTCTCCATGTCCTCCCAGCAGGAGTAAACGTTGATAAATCGCTGGATCTGACCCCGTTACGTGTACTTGTAGGGGCTCGCCCTCACCCCACACGCTAACTCGACGTGACATTATGGATCACACACGCCACTCCACCACCAAAATTAATGTCCTTTGACCCCTGCGGTTGACATGGAAGGCGAAGCTAGGATGTTTTACCCTTCTGGTAAATTAATAGTATTCCTTCAACTTCAAGACAGAGATAGTCGCAGGTCACTGAACTCGAGTATTTAACTGAAAGTGTCAAGTCAGTTTACATACACGCTTTTTTCTTTAGGGAGAGGGGGGGGGGGTAGCTTTATGGATTGTTAGTTTAAAATGACAAGGATCATTCCACTAGTACATCTTAATTTCTGATTACCCTATAGCCTACTAGATAGATATTTCTTCAACACTACACAACAAATAGGCACGGGTCACTGAACCTTCATATCAACATACTACAGTTTAACGAATGTGTATATTATTTATATTCCTTTATTGTCGGATGGGTTAGTTTAACAGCTCTGCTGGGCGCAATTTCGATTTTTTCACAGTTAAAGGAATCTTAGTCTGATGCCAGTAAACTGAGACGTCCCCTTACTCGGGATCACGTCCCAAGTTCCCCGAAGTTGGCCAAATACCAGAATGCAAAATCAAGTGTGAAAAGTTACATCATGTTATAGCATAGAGATTTGTATTGCCAAACATCAGCAGTATACAATGTATGTGTGTGTATCTGCAGCAAGGGTCGAGCACCCATGACCTATGAGAAACTCCCGCCCCCTCCGAACACACACTAACCGAAGTCTTTGTGTTTGGCTTTGTACACCACTGATAACCCCATGGACCCTCAACTAAGCCAAGTGGCGTCATAAGATCATCTTTGGAGAGCATTTAGTGAGAATAAAAACACACCAAAAACTTTCACTTGCTACCTGTCCTACTTTCTGCGCTTATTTGCGAGTATATTATACCACCGTGGTATTGGAGAAAAGGTGTGTGCGTGTGATGTCGAACGTGCCCACTAAGTTGGCTAACTGGTACGTTTTATGTTGTTATCTGTGTTATTATTATTATTATTATCATTATTATTATTATTATTATTATTATTAGTGATAGTAGTAGAGTACTGTATTATTATTATTATTGTTATTATTATTGTTTAGTAACAGTTCTTTTCGGCGACTTTGGTTAAAATGATTCTGGGTCCGACTACTACGTAGACATATTTTTTGGAGTATCTCTGCCTGTCCATTGGGTGCTTTGCCCGTCTGAGTCTCTGGTTCTCTCTCTCTTTCTCTCTCTCTCTCTTTCTCGCTCTCTCTCTCTCTCTCTCTCTCTCTCTCTGTCTGTCTGT
>NW_004797873.1:7370-14680 GCF_000002075.1 Aplysia californica | reverse complement strand
TATATATATATTGTACTTTTTCAAAGATTTCGCTAGGAATTGAATGTTCAGATTATAAGGGGAAGAGTGATTAAACTTGGACAATGGCGGAGAGTGTATTTGTTTATTCGGCCAAGAGTTCACGAGAAGGTGGTCAATGCTTAGAAAATCCCCTTGTCCCTCCTATACGCACGCTTTCGGATACACATACACACACATACACACTTACAAACACACACACATACACATACACATTCAGAGTCAGATACGGCGGGTTGCTGGATGGCGATATGTGCTCGTATGTCCTTTTTTTTTTTACCTACTTTTCTGTCTATCCTGCATTTTTCCTGCACTAGAATATTGCTAATATCTCAATCATATTATCATATTATACCTCTTTTCATTAACTAAACGAACCTGAAACTTCTAGACCATTTTGCAGACTTTAAACTAAAACTCTACAGATAGTCTACACACATGCATCAAATGTGATAAGCTCCCACAGCTATGTTCTCAGCGTATACGCCCCTGAATGTTGCATCTAACAACCTGTCACTAACATGCTGATATAATGTCAGTGGGCAATCCACAACCTGTCTCTTTAGTTAAGGTGCTGGAACGCCGCCTAATCAAACTGTCTCTTGTGCACTGGATACACACCTGGATATGTCATCCGACAAACTCTTTTTATAGCACTGATACGCCCCTCTAACAAGCTGTCTCAAAGGGTCTGATACACCCCTGAATATCCCATCTAACAAACTGTCTCAAAGGGTCTGATACACCCCTGAATACCCCATCTAACCAACTACCTCTTGCGGGCTGGTATGCTTCTGGATATTAATCTAACAAACCGACTCTATAAGGCTGATACCCCCCGGAATATCCCATCTAAGAAACTGCCACTTGTGCGCTGATACGCTTCTAGGTAGCCTACATGACTGTATTCCATCTAACACCCTGTCTCGTCGGTGCTGATACGCCCCTGAAAGAGCTCAGAATTCCCTTGAGGATGACGGGTAAGGGTCTTGTCATTCCCAACGTACGTCCGAGAAGCAAACCCCAGGACGGATAGAAAATGTCAAGCCCGGGCTGTGAGCGGAACCACTCGGGGTATTATGTACTCCCGGTTATCTCACGAGATTCGTAGTTACTCCACGTATCTTGCAAGTGTCCCCCACCGTGTGACTATGGGAGAAAACCGGATCTATCTTCTTTTTTCAGTTTTTTTGGGTTTTTTGGTGTTTCCTCTACTCTTTCTCTTTTTCTTTCTTTGTCTGTCTTTCCTTATTTTTTCCTCTCTCACTCTCTTTCTCTCTTTCTCTCGCCCTCTCTCTCTCTATTTCTATTTCTCTCTCTATTTCTCTCTCTCTCTCTCTCTCTCTCTCTCTCTCTCTCTCTCTCTCTCTCTCTCTCTCTCCCTCTCTCTCTCCAACTCTAATGCTGGCCCTGCCGTCTCTTCTTTTTTTCTTTTCGAGAGAGAGAGAGAAAGAGAGAGGGGGAGAGAGAGAGAGAGACAGAGAGAGAGAGACAGAGAGACAGAGAGACAGAGAGAGAGGGGGGAATAGAGGGCGGGACAGAGAAAGAGGGAGAGAGATAGAGAGTAAGAGAGAGTGAGTGAGCGAGAGAGGGGGAGGGAGGGAAGAGAACGAAGGGGGAAAAGAAAAAAAGGAAAGAAAGAAAACGGTCTAGAAAGACAAAAGCCAGAGAGTAGAGAGGAGGTATAAGTGAAAAGTCATTAGCAGCGCTAATCGAGCGTGAGGCGAGAATGGTCGAGGTGGTTGTTCACAGCGTCTTTCTGATAGTTTGTCCAGCAGACAGACTGGTCCGGCCTGGAGGTAGGAGGGGAGTGGGGGAGGGGTGGGGGTGTGATGATGGGGGAAGGGGGGAGGGGATGTAATATGGAGTTTAAAAAAAAAGGTAAACCGGTCCATTTTAAAGCAGATGGTGGGGATGGGAATTAATGATGGTGGTTGAGGTTGTTAGGGCGGAAGAATCTGTTGTGTGTTTGAAAGACAGAGATACAAAGATACAGACAGACAGACAGACAGACAGACAGACAGACAGACAGACAGACAGACAGACAGACAGGTAGACAGAGAGAGAGAGAGAGAGAGAGAGAGAGAGAGAGAGAGAGAGAGACAAAGAGAGAGACAGAGAGGGAGAAAGAGAGAGAGAAACAAATACATGTATAAAAACAGACAGGCAGACACAAGGGGATAGATAGATAGATAGATAGATAGATAGATAGATAGATAGATAGATAGATAGATAGATAGATAGATAGATAGAAAACAAGAACAGAGGCGAAACTAACAGAAACTGAGTGAGACATAGCGTACAAGTAGACAAGGATAGTTCTGTCCAACTGCCGCTGTAAACTCTGAACACCTGCTCAGAGGAAGATATTAATTACCATCGAGGTACACGGCCATGAGCGAAGCAATGACCCTCACATTAAAAACCTGGACTGCTGAGATGGTAATCTCTTCACAAGGACGACTCCACAGCACAGACATCCTTCATAAACTAGAAGTCAGTGACCTTTTTTCACCATTCATGTTTCTTCCTATCCGCTGCTGCTCGGTAGTCATATAAGCCCTGGAAGCAACGTTTTTCATAGTGTGAGAGAGAGGGGAAGAGAGAGAGAGAGAGTGAGAGAGAGAGAGAGAGAGAGAGAGAGAGAGAGAGAGAGAGAGAGAGAGAAAAGCTATTCCATTTTTTTAAACTATTGCACCTACATTTTGTATCTCGTATTACTTTTTGGGGGACGTATAACATTTGAATTTCAACAAAATATTACTCGAGCACACACAATCTATACCACAGATTGGGAAACTTCAAATAATACTTTTTTTTCAAAATGTTGGGCTTAGAACAGCAGCTGGCCAACACTTTAGCTATACCTCTTTCTATGGGCGTTGCGTGAACACTACATGATAATGCCGATCTGCAGCAGGTCAAAAGCAATGTTGCAGAACGCGAATTTGCGTATTAAATTCATTTACATGTACATGTGTATATACCTGATGTTGCCTGCCTTTTGGGGATGGTTGGCTGGTGATCTGGTGCAGTACGCCCCTACTTACTGCCCTATCAAATATTGTATAAAACAGTCTTTATGTGCCTTCCTTATCGTTTTATGCTGAAACACTACAAATCCTCTGGCACTTCTTAGTCTAAACACAAATAGCAATAGCGCTGTGACTGACGACGTTTTGTAACTCAGGTCTGACAGAGACATTGCACGCTAGACCCAAGAAATCTGGTGCTTGGAGGTAGGCCTATCGATGTGCATGTTACACCAAACTTAGTTATATTTTCTAAATCAAGGACATGTGCTACATCTGGTTGGAGAAACACACACACAGAGAGAGAGAGAGAGAGACAGAGAGAGAGAGAGACCAAGTCAGTCAATGGATTGACTATGTTCAGGACACACTCAGAGCCCACGCCTTGACCCTCCTCCAAGCCACTCGACTCGCAGCAGCCGACAGATATTGTTACTCCCTACAACACCTACCAGTACCAGTGGAGGAAAAAAAACTGAATAAAGTAAAGTAAACAATATCGATCCTGCCTGAAGAGACAACACGGATTGAATGTGATCCCAGCTGAAATACAAAGTTAAAGAAACCCAGTATAAGAAACTTTCTATCTAGGGAATCAAACCAAATGCCCTTTGTGTTCAAGATGAATAACCGAATCATTACACCAGAGACCACAGGTTCAGCAAAGCTGCACACTTCCTTTTAAATGTAGGTGGGATTTGTTTTACCCCTCAACGACACAATTTAGTAGAACTCATAGGGGTTGGGGTTCGACCCTACTTATCAGGCCCGACACGGACTGAGAGGGATACAACATTTCAGGGGAAAGATAAAGATACTCGAAACAAAACCTCCACATGTGGGAATCGAACTCGGGTCTCCTACGTGCCACACTGCAAAGCCCCTAACATCTACAAAACAGACGCTGGCAGGCTGGATGTGGCGCAGTATACCAGCCAAAAGTCAAAGAAACTTTCCCTCTGGGGAATCAAACAAAACAACCTTTGTGTTCAAGACGAATAACCTAAACCATTTTCTCCAGAGACGCCGAAAGGACACAGACAGCTGTACAATACCGTCCCTGGAGGAAGGACGTTCAATAAAACCACAATTAATTTTCGCCCCTCTCGATTCTCCCACACAGCCATATTATAGCCCTGACGTGGACACACTCAATTAAGTCGGCCTCCGATCTTTGCGAGAACTACCTATTAAACGGCGTTGGTGACCTCTGGCGACCAAAGATAACGATTATCTCCCCCTGCCTGTCGGCGACCTGACAAAGCTTACATGGCGCGGGACATTCATCACTGCAAGAATGAAGAAGGCATCACATGGGCCTGGTGATTAACTGGCTGCTTGTGGTTGTTTGTGGCTGTTTGTGGGTTGCGGTTCTGTCTCGCTGACTTTTTTTTAGATGTTACGAGAAAGACGCCGAGAGAGAGAGAGAGAGAGAGAGAGAGAGAGAGAGAGAGAGAGAGAACGAGAGAGAGGAGGGAGGTATGTGTTAGATAGATAGATAGATAGATAGATAGATAGATAGATAGATAGATAGATAGATAGAACTTGTACAAACAATCATGACCTGCAGAAAACGAACAGCCATTTACCCTGGAGTCTTCTTCTTAAGTCACGACACGTGCTGCTTCGACCTTATCTCTGTCGGAGTGAGATAACATAAGCTTATCAGCAAAAAGATAAATACACTTTACAAGATACTTTCCCGGATGGGGATTGAACTCACACCTTTTATATAAATGGTGAAAGGACTAACCATTACACCACAGACGCCAGTATCCCAAAAGGTCTATGTAAGTATAGCTCACAACATTCGGGAGAATATCTTTTCGGACAACACAATAACTACACTGTCCAAACATCGTAAGCCATTAGATAAGGACATTGTTGAATAAAATCGTTCCGCCTTTGAGGGTGGCTTCAGAAGCTTGGCTCTTCAGACGAGTCGCAAGCGGGCGCTGACAAAGGTCTAGACGGGAATAGAGAGTCAATGAAGAGCTCTTCTTTGTGACACAGAGGAGATGGGAAGATGGACAAGGTAGATAACTAGTGGCTGGGCAATCATAGAGCCAGGGAGAGGCCTGGTAGAGTTGTTGGACGTTGATGCTAGATCTTTTGTTGTTGTCGTGAAGAGGCCACGGAGGTGAATCTGATAATTTTGGGAAAAGACGGGAGGAAGATAGATGTGAAACAGAAGACAAGAGAGAGGGGGGGAGAGGGGGGTGGAAGAAAGAAGGGAGAAATAGAGCAAGAGAGAGGGGAGAGTGTGCGATAGAAAGAAAGGAAATAAGAGAGGGACAGAGAGGGGGGGGTGAGAGAGACTGGGAGCGAGAGAGGGGAGAGAGAGAGAGAGAGAGAGAGAGAGAGAGAGAGAGAGAGAGAGAGAGAGAGAGAGACGCGTACAAAGTACAATTCCCAAGTACCCAGTGAATGCTTTAATTCGTATGGTTTTCTAAGACGTCCAGGCGTACACTTTTAGCTCAGCTGGTATCATGGGAAAATGGGAGAATGGGCAAGGGGTGGCTACAAGGCCAATGGCCCAAGTCCAAATCCCGTTTGAGATGGACGTTAACTTAGAGCTAAAGGTCAGTCAGATTTCTTAAAAATCCGTATAGTATTATAGTAAACTTTAAAAACCATACCATTACAAACGTCTTGGGTTGATAAAACCGTGACAAATGAGCTCAAAAGCACATGTGATCTTTGAGTTCCCAAGAGTCTAACGAAATATCACATGACAGTACAAATTTTATAAACACTGCTACCCTACCTCATCCAGCCCTCTTGATTGGATATGACCACAACAATGTGACATTTTTATGTTCACAAGGGTCAAGCGAGGTCTCACTTGGCAATACAAAAATTTACAAACACTGTTCCCTTAACACTTTATTCCCCTCCCCGCACCTAACACCCCCCCCCCTCTTTTTTCCACACTACCGGCGAACTCCAAATCGTCTCCATCCCCGAAACGACCTCAGGCGACTCCCTTGAACACAACCCACACCAGTACCAAATTGAGCCCAGCTTGGTACCCGTTTGAGACGTCCCCACTGGAAGGCAATCTAACCCAATTTGTGGTAACAAAGGCAATTACTCTGCTTCATAAACCAGCCGTTCTGATTAGGAGAAGGACCGACTCTGTGGGCCTTTAATCAATAGGGTTGGAAGTCTGGTTGTCTCGGATGGAGAAGTGTGGGGCTGAAAGACACACAGATCTCAATTGTTTGACTATAAAAAAGAATGGAAGCCGAGCCCCTGCCGGGCAATAGCGTCTAACTCTATTTTCTTTTCTCCGTACCTTCACAGAATCCAATGCTTCTTTTATTTTAGGAATACTAAGGTATTGTTTAGACTCTTTACATAACTGTAATGATTCTTCTATTTTTGGGAAAGTAATACACTGTTTGAACTCCTTACTAATGAAATGATTCTGTTGTATTTTTGGGAAAGTAAAATACAGTTTGATCTCATAACAAAAAAGAAATGATTTTCTATTTTCGAAATTGTCACACTATTTGAACTCACTACCAATGAAATGATTCTTCTATTTTCTTAAAGTAATACACTGTTTGAACTCCTTTCAAAAAGGTAATGTTCCTTCTATTTATGGACATCTAAAATACTGTTTGATCTCTTCACAAACAATGGAATGAGTTTAGGTTCCTTCCACGAGAAATGACGGTCTATTGTCGATAAGACCGAATTCAAAAGACTGAATGTGTTTTAGCAACGTCATAAGGCCATTCCATGAAAAATGAAACTGCCGCAAAACGCGTAACGCAGAGCCCTGCTGAAGATTTCTAAGCAGTGATGATAAAGCAATAACATTTTTATTTCCTTTTTTTTTTGGGGGGGGGGGGTTAAATGCAACCTTCCTCTATCAACTCACCCCTCCCCATTCTCTCGCTTCTATCTATTACGAGCGCAGTAAAACACGTATGGTACAAAAGAAATCAAAAACAAATAGATCTATATGTTAATTTAAAAATATATAGTAAAGAAGAAGAAAGGCACCATGACATTGCCATCAGGCCAAGACGCGTGTGTCAGATCTCCGCTGTCAATAGACCAAAGTACTCACGTGGCCCTGCCTGCAAAAACATAGGTAGGACAGAATCGATGATAAAAGTAAGACGCACTTCGTTACGACTTAATGGGACTCGTTGGCAGAGGAGTCGGCAATGCGGGAGAATCGATTGGTAAATAAGATGATAAAACGGATGATATTGAGAGATGCCAAATAAGCGTTGAAAAGTACAA
>NW_004797873.1:3136-5343 GCF_000002075.1 Aplysia californica | reverse complement strand
GGGGGGTTGCTCCAAAATTCAATAGATCCAACCAGTGACACTGCGGGAAAAAAGTACACTTCACCAACACAGAAGGTTACACAGGTGCATTTTCAGGTAAACATTTCGTACGTCCGTCCATAGAAAAACAAGTAAAACAGGTTCGTATTCCAAAAAGATTGTATTCGTAATCGTCCCTTAACGTTGTCAAAGAGTAATCGTCTCCGACGTCTTCCAGGCGTTGTCACGGCTGTAGGTGGCGAGGAAATCTGGCCCCGTTACGGGTAATTACATCTGTTTGCTGGGTTGATAAAGAGGGCGATCCTACGATACTAATAGCTTTTTGTGAAACCAGATATCGATAACACTCACGTCCAACTTGACACACTGGAGCCTGGATTGTGTATGTTTATCTTTTATACGATTTATCATTTACTCGTTTGACCCGCCTTTTGTCGTGGAACGTAAAAATAAAGTATTGGCGGAGTCCGGCTTGAGCCGGTTTTATTTCTTTCTTAAACTTTTAGTAAGAGGTTCACGGCTCTTGAAACAAAGGCGTTCCGGAGATTGAAGGTTTTACCAGAGAGTACACACACAAAAAGAAGGAGGAGATATTAGGGCGATAGATATTTGTTAGGAAAAAAGGAGCAAACCACACCAGAGCACACATCAACCACCTACATTCTGTGTTAGCGCCATATAAAGTCAAACGCTTTTTTGGTCTCAAACGATGTTATTCACAACTGTAATTGAAAATATTGACGAAATAATAATATTATTGTTATAAAGAAAACTATCCACAAAATTTTGAGCAGCTTTAATTAAAAGAAATAACTTTTATTCCATTTTCCTTTTTAAAGAAAAATAATATACATGCAGATACACGGTTAGAATTGGATTTCAACTGTATGAACGTTTATTGCTGTAGCCTACTTGTTGCTAAATGTTGATGAGAGAACTACCACTTTTAAATTGGTTAAATGTCAATGATTTGGTTTGCATTTTGTCTTTTCTGAAATTGTTTCGTTATTGTTGCTCTAGTCTTTTTGAATGTGAGGGTTTTATGTCCCCAAAGAGACACAGTTTAGAACGTATAGGAGGAGGGCGTTGACCTCTCCTGTCAGGGACAACCCGGGCTGAGATGGACACACAGTCCAAGCAGAAAGATCGAGATGCTCAATAAAATGTCTCACCTCTTGGAAACCGAACTAAGGTCTCCTACGTACGACGGTTACATCACAGACGCCGGTTTCGGCCCCTCGTGCCCTTCTCTTATTGAAACTACTAGATATTTTACACCCTCTTCTCCACAATTTAGGGCATTTAGAGGGCGTTACCTCAGTCTGGCTATAGAGATAACCCTAGATTAGCGGGGTACAACATCACACTCCCAGCTCAAAGAGGAGGTAGACAACCTATTAAATAAATCTTCCTCACCTGGGAATAGAACGCATGTCTTCTGTGCCCAAGGGCTGATAGTCTAAACATTACACCACAGAATGACTCTGGTGCCCTTTCTTGAGCAGGCGGAGAAAACGACAAAATGATCTTACAGCATCCCCTAGGGAGCTTCCGTGTATGACAAAAACGAGAAACAAAGATAACATAGAGATGGAGGTCATCTCCTGACCTACTTAGAAACATGGCCTCCTTTATATATTGTCTGATTCCGAATTGTACGGACTGACAACTGCAAGCTGTGCTTCTTGCGACTTGCCATTTCTAAACGCAGATTAACCTTAGGTCTTTTCATTTATTTATAGCGTGTCCCACACCTCCTTTTTCTCAGTCCTATTGTTCGGCTAAAAAGGGGGAAAGAGGGGAGAAGGGGACGATGATCTATGATCCTACAAATTAAGCTAATCACTGCAAGGTGTACTTCTTACGACTTACGGGTTCTTAACGTTGATACAATGGCGGATATGCACGTGGCTTAGCACAATACACTTCCGAGTTCTCCCCCCTGCAGTTCGAGTATTGAGGGAAAAGGAAGGGGGGAGGGGGGTCTACAGTCCTACAACTTAAACTTACAAATTCAGCCTTTATTTTTTTGCAACGTACGTCTTCTGAACGCACATATCATAAGTCTGTTCATGACATTAAAATTCCTTTTTTGGTCTGTCTTTGTTTTAATTTATATTTTTCTGTTTTTGCTTTTAGATCGGGATTTTAAAAAAATAATTTTTGGGTGGGGTGGGGTTGTTGTTTTTTGGGGTCGGGTTTGGGGG
>NW_004797873.1:0-3036 GCF_000002075.1 Aplysia californica | reverse complement strand
GGGGGGGGCATAGTATACTAGTAAACAAACCAACTGATAACACTAGGTAAGAGGTGCAACATAGAGATTTAAAGGTAGAGGTTCTTTTAAGACGTGCCGTCGGTGGTTAGAGGTGTTACTGGAGACAAGAGAGGAACTAGAGGTCAAGCCCGATCAGCGCTCCAAAGGTTCTACATTGTATTTCTCTATCGCAAATGTGTACAGCAGAAGGTGGCAGCAGTCGGAGATCTGTTCTTCCTGGCGAACCTGCGCTGCTCATCTGAAACAATTCGGTCGTTTTCATAGATTAATCTTTCCGCCCTTTGAAACAACTAATCGTATCCCAACTCTGAGGTTCCCACTGGACGAACGAGCGATACACAGACAGACAGACAGACAGACAGACAGACAGACAGGAAATCCTTCCCTCTCAACACAGGCCGCCAGGTGGGAGTGGAAGTATGATTGTGGGGTGGTTTGAGGGTGGGGGGGGGGAGTAGTGAGGAAAACAGAGAGATCATCGCGACCCGTCATAACGGAACAGGGTATTTTGACAGACAACTACCACGTGAGTAAACTGATGACACATGTCAGCATTTGCCCTTTAGCAAAGCTATCGAGGAAAAAATGATTGCAGGAAGACCATGATCCAATTAGCACGAGATCACACCGTCATTGTTGGCCTATGGTGGCACTCTGACATTAGTGTTTGCCTTTTGTGAGGCGTGGGAAGAAAGAATGTCAGACCAAATAGGAGGCGGAGGAGGAGGAGAAGCGATATTATTCTTAACCCTTTCACTACCAGGCCCACTCTATGATAATCCTACCCAACCACACAAGCCAGTACCAGACCTGCTAAAGGGGGTTAAAGGACAAGACATACGTGGCAAATCGCAGACGGATTCCGCAGTGGTTGCTCTTACTGTTGCTACAGATTTGCAAGTTTTGATTTGGCTATTGTTGTTGTTGTTGTTGTTGTTGTTGTTGTTGTTGTTGTTGCTTCCAATGGCGCATTGTTGTTGTTGTTGTTGTTGTTGTTGTTGTTGTTGTTGTTGTTGTTGTTGTTGTTGTTGTTGTTGTTGTTGTTGTTACTACCAATGGTGCTAACTAATATCACCATTATTGCAGTTGCCGTTTTTCATATTCATAATACGAAATCATAAAACAATTGTTTTTGTGGTCGTTGTAACTGCTCTGAATTTTCTGTTACTCACGTTGCCGCCATTTTCATCATATATATAAACATCGCCCCTGCAGTTTATGTTTCTCTGTGTCACGAAATGCTCGCAGTAACAATATATTATTATAACGAAGAATTGCTTCGCTTGCAAAAACAGAGGACACGTAGAAAACAGCTGAGTTATGCAACACTCGGGAGCCTGGATGTAAGGCGAACAAAACGCTTCAGGTCCTTCGTGTTTTGTTTCCTGCTGAGATAGGAACACATTACGGTAGCGCTTCCGCCACTTGATACACAGGGCCAAGGGTCAAAACCTAGTTTTTTGGTTGTTATTTGTTACTTTTTTCACTCATGAGGTTATGGTTTATTGGCGAGTGCGCCCGACTCCAGACAGAGACTGAAAGATAGAGACAGCCATCTAGACAGACAGACAGACAGCCAGACAGACAGACAAACAGACAGACAGATAGACAGACAAACAGACAAACAGACAAACAGACAAACAGACAGACAGACAGACAGACAAACAGACAGACAGACAGACAGGCAGACAGGCAGACAGACAGACAGTCATTGATTCTACCTAGTAACAACTGCTTGATAGGGAACATTTAAAGCCTGCAGGCAGAACAGAGAGTTTTTTAGTTTTTCCATGTTTTCTACTCATGCGAGACAGATGTATCGCCATCCCTCGTTCTCAGAAGATCTCCGCTATCTCGATATTTTCCCGCTAATTTTCGGTTACTACGTGCTGTGCACCCGATCGCTCGCACGAGTTGTCAATATTATAATTACTCCCACTGATAGGTTAGGGGAGGAGGGGGAGGCGGCAGGAGGTGGCCTCTTTTCCAAACATGAGATGGAAAGAAGAGGAATAGAGGTATTCTGTCTTTTTGTAGCTGTACAAAATCTCTCACTCTCTTTCACACAAACAGAAACACACACACACACACACACACACACACACACAGAGCGACTCAAAAGATCGTTCAAATATCAGACTGACGTGTAGAAACAAAGTCGTGACCTTTAAAAGACAGAATCATGCTTCACATGTGTGTAGAAAAGACGTACGTTTACGAAATAAACGAACCTGAAGCGGCTGTGAAACAAATAAAATTACTGGATGTAGCGGTTACAGATGTACACGTGTCTCCATCCCTCCTTTCTCCCCCCCCCCCCCTTTTTTTCCCCATCTTTTATCCCTCCACATTCCAGACAACTCCTGCAAGTCTCCCACAAGAAGAGTACATTGCAATTTTTATGAAACGAAAAAACTTAATCAAGGCTTCGAAGCGTGAAGTCACTATTCGTGTTGTTCAAATACCGTGTGCGAATTGCATGATTCTTGTTGGCTCAACTTATCACTCTGTCTTGTAACCATTAAGTACACAGTATTTCTGCACCAATCGCTATGATATTAGAATAATATTCTCTAATCCTACGACGACTTGAGAAAAACTTGAAAATCCACTGTCTAAAATTCACACTGCATTCGAATGGCTCTAATATATTCGAATACCTGCAAATAGCGCAAAAATCGTGGATGATGAAGATTAAATTCGAATTGGTACAGCTCTATTCTCGAGACAAGCGACTCTTCGTTCTTTCATTTCTTTTTTCTTGAAAAGATTTTTGTTGAATGAACATGTTTCAACGTACGCGCTGGCAAGCTAACAACTAGAGAACATTATAAAGAACTGAAGAATGTAAAATTGTTACGCTAGCGTAGAACTGCATGGGTGAGCTGCCAAAGAAAATCTAGCAAAGTGCGGCCTTGAAATGAACGATTCATCTCTCTCTCTCCCTCTCTCTCTCTCTCTCTCTCTCTCTCTCTCTCTCTCTCTCTCTATCTATCTATCTAGATATATCTATCT
>NW_004797872.1:490285-491334 GCF_000002075.1 Aplysia californica | reverse complement strand
CCCAAACCACCCGCAATACCTTACGTTGTTGTATGTACCCAAACCACCCGTAATACCTTACGTTGTTGTATGTACCCAAACCACCCGTAATACCTTACGTTGTTGTATGTACCCAAACAACCCGTAATACCTTACGTTGTTGTATGTACCCAAATCACCCGTAATACCTTACGTTGTTGTATGTACCCAAACCACCCGTAATACCTTACGTTGTTGTATGCCAATGGCTTGTTCTTGTATTGCGTTCTTTTTTTCTTTTTTTCTTTTCATTATTCCCTGGACAAAGCGGGTGGTTGGCGAGTGCTCTGGCGTGGTTTACTCCTCCTTTCCTATTAAGCATCTTTTGTCCTGATCTCTCCTCCTTCATATTTTTGTTTTTGTTTTTGTTTTGTTTTTGGTTTTGTTTTGTTTTTTGTTACTCTTTTGTAACACTCTTAATCTCTGGCACTGCTATGACCTAATTGTGTTCAAATGCCGTAAAACTCTAACTAAAACTAAAAATTCCTAATCTCACGTCCAGATCTGGATCTTTTGCATCTTAATGATTTTCGTCCCCAAAAAAATTTGAAATAGCTATAATAATTGTCGAATGAAGATCAATAAATGCTGTCTGAACGGACATCTGTGCGGTCGTTTGGGGGGGAAAAAAACTAAGCAAAATACACACAGCCAAGTACCAAAATACAGCCCGAAACTCACAAAATATCGGATTTTTATTTAAATTGAACTCTTATCAATGTTACATCCTTCCTCCTTTTTTCTGTAAGATAATTGTATTAACAATGCGTACTGGATTAGCTATACTACATGTGTTTCTTAAGCTATTTCTAAGAGATCCCTCTCGACGTTCATAAACCGAGCAGAGAGAGACAAGTATACACTCGTAAATAACTAATGGCATTGCGGAGTGGTTGATGATAGCAAAAGCCCGAGCGTCGATGTCAGATTTCTGCAGAAATAACAAGCTAAAAAAGATCGACAACTTTTTGAAGAATGTCAGTGTGTACTATGGTAATCTGTGGTGACTAAGGCATGTAATCGGGGGGGGG
>NW_004797872.1:484514-490156 GCF_000002075.1 Aplysia californica | reverse complement strand
ATGATCATTTTCCGTACCAAAAGTGATTTTGAGTAATATTGCAAAGCATCACCTAAAAGAATAATCAATGTGGGGTGTATACATGAAATAGCTTAGCAGGAACATTTTTGGCGGATCAGAGGCTCATTTGTAAGATGGCTACCACCTGCATTTGAAATTCACCTCTGCAAGATTCCTTCAAACTTTGGTGAGTACCTCCTAATCTGTTGCACTTACAATGTTTATGGTGAGTTGTAGGCTCTTGGATAGTCGAATGAGCCATAGGCCTATAAGTAGTGTATACACTATGTAGGGTAAGGCTTTGAGACACGGGATGCCTTAGTCACCCTGTTGTTCATTGATATGCCAGTACTGTATCTGGACTCATAAAGTGATATTTTGCGATTTTCATACATACAATTTGTATTTTTGTAGAAATGAATCTTCTCTTTCAACATATCAGGGTCTTATACGGGACATATAATTATATGCGTGTTTACTTTTAAGGATTGAAATCTAACAGACAATTTTTAGACGTGTAGTTTTTTTTAACTTGCATACAAAATAACAACCTATTTCCATTGAAAACACGTGAAATGTTAACTGCATCAAACACAAAAACAATTTTCAATATGCCCGTCGTCTCCATGGCAATGAAACTGTTTCTTAAGATCTATTACTTTGGGAGGTTTTGCTGTGAGTGTTTTACGGCGCTCACAACTGCATAAGGGCAAATGAGCGCGGGGACACATTCAACAGTTTCAGTTGGTTGGAAATTTTGAATTTTGCCCGGGTGACGGCAGAAGCCTAATCGTATCGATTTTTTACCACCAAGGGATCTTTAACATGCGCAACTTGCACACGGGACCTACTAGATTTTTCAGCCTTATCTGAAAATTCTGGGTGTAGATATTACAGGAGTGTGGCTGAAAGACAGTAGCAGTGTGAAGCTGCAGAAAGAGTCAAAAGCCGAGAGGAGAGGGGAAAGGAGGTGAGGCGGTGGGGGCAGAAAGTGAAGACGAAAGCGGACGACAACATTTTCCGTCGCTGCCCAGGTTTCGAACCCCGAACTTATTGAATGAGATCCGAACACCGTAGCATCTGGAACACAAGAGCCTCTTACTACTTTTTAAAAAAAGAATTCACACTATGCACACCGGTATGTGTGAAATGTGGTGACATTGGGTCCACAAATAAACGAGGTAACCAACAGCGCCCCCCCCCTCCCCTTTATGAAATGTCACCCTCAAAGTGTGTTTCGGGGGCTCTCGTGGCCTAGAGGTTAAAGTGTTCGCCTCTCGTTCAGTAGGTCCCGGGTTCGAATCCGGATAGCAACCGAACATTTTCTCCACTAAAACTTTCTTCCTTCCCATCTTTTCCTGCTGTCTTATTCAGGGTGCCCATTACGGATGGGATAGGCGGGTCGGGCTGATCGCCCGGCTCGTCGACTCAAAAACAAACGCGTTTGTTTTCAGGCGATCGGCCCGACCCGCTGTAATTGCCACCCAGTAAAACAATACTCTGTTGTTTGCTTTCGTCTCCACTTTCTGCCCCCACCCCTTCACCTCTTTCGCCCCCTCCTCTGGGCTCCTGGCTCTTTCGGCAGCCTTTCTCCTGATACTCCCTGGCTACTTCTTACTGCTGTCTTTCAGCCACACCCCTGATATTACGGTAGGAAAGAATACACCTAGCCTTCTCGTACAAGGGCGAAAATTCTCGGAGGTCCAATGTGCAAGGTGCGCACGTTAAAGATTCCTTGATGGTCCAAAATCAATAAGAGTATGCTTCGGCCGCCACCCGGACAAAATTCAAAATTCAACGTGTCCCGCGCGCTCATATGACCTTCTACAATTGCGAGCGCCGTAAAACACTTACCCAAGAAAAAGTGTGTTTCATCCTCTGGGTTTATCCGATGTAAAGTGATCTATGTCCGAGCAAAGGCTCACAAAAACAGTTGGGGTTGGTTTGTTTTGTTTTGGGGATGTTGTTTTTTGTGTGTTTTTTTTTGGGGGGGGTTGCTTGTTTTGTGTGTGTGTGGGGGGGGGGTGGACGTGTGTGTGTGTGTGTGTGTGTGTGTGTGTGTGTGTGTGTGTGTTTGTGCGTATTTGTGTATGATGTGGGTTTTTAGGGGCGGGGGGGGTGATTGAGGAGGGGTAGAGGGTGTAAATAAAGTACACTTCTTTCCTAATACATATATATTACAGTATTACATTCAAAACATCACTTAGAAGAATATATAGACAATATACACTCACCTTGAACTTTTTGTTCCCATTTGGCATTAGCGGAGGCTGAGGTCTTTTTCCCAACTTAAACATTTTGGGGACCTGGTTTTGGAAGAGAAAGTGAACGGAATTAATCATAAACGATGGTGGCCGCTGTGACCTATCATGTAGCCAACGTAATGGGGGCTTTTTAAATTTCTGTTTTAAGATTTGGAGTAACTAGTGCACTGTTTCTTTGTTCAATACATATATACGCTCGTACACACACACACACACACACACACACACACACACACACACACACACACACACACACACACACACACACACACACACACACACACACACACACACACACACACACGTTATGCCCAGCAAAGACTGTAAAAGATGGTCTTCCCTGAGGTCCATTCCTTGCATTATTATTCACACATTATAATTGAAGTGCACTCATCAATTTAGATTCTATGTAAAGTGTTGATGTGTTACACCAAATTATGTATTTGTCGAATCACATGTCATAATGTTTAGTTGTATGGGCCTGAGGCCTTTCAAATCAATAAATAATCTTGAGTCGAAAAAAAATCTTGGCTTTTAGATTAGGCCTATATTAGCCGTCCGACTTTTAGACCCGCAGGCTGAGACCACTTCGTGTATGGTGCTTTCGACCTCCACTACAGTCGAAACTTTTAGGCGATAGTTTTGACGTCTTTGGAATATATTTTAATACATAAATTTATGAATAATACACAATATCGTTTATTTATCACAAACATACACCATCCACACACCATTGCTGGTCGCCACTGCGCAGCGCGGAGTTTTTGTGTCTGGGTTATCTTGTGCTGTTCAAAGCCAACGACACGCCCCAGTGAACACACACCAAAACACTGTGTTATCGACATTCTATAGACTTCAACATAAGTTAAGGACCACCTTGACAGAGACAGACGGCCCTGATTATTTTTTTTAATCCGAAAAAAAAGACATCAAGGAATGTTTCAAAATTGTTTTGCTCTGAAAGTGTTACATGTAATGGGTTACAGTGCGTAGGCCTCTGCAAAGCTTCCTAAAGGGTCAAAACCACCACGTGCAGCACGGAAATCCTCGGGGAACTCTAGCCAAATTTGCTGTTATTTATCGACTTGTGTGCGAGCGAAATGCTCGCAGCTAAAGGGATTTGAAAACAACAACAACAACAACATCGACTTGTGTGCGACACCTCAGTTAAAATATTTGGTGCACGTCATAAACGGACGTATTGTCTCGAACTGTGTTCACTTTGGTGGCCATATAAGTCGCCGTTTGTGCAAAATTCAGTACGGCATCAACATGCCACCAAGACGAAAGCTGGGAGACTTTGCTCGTGCCAGAGCTATGGCATGGCTTCAGGATTGAGTTGGAGCCCGAGAAGATGCCAGCAGGCTTGCAATGTCACACTCTGTCATTGTCCGCTTGAGGCAGCGCCATCGAGCCACTGGATCAGTCCAAGAACGCCCACGTGCAGGTCGACCCAAGAAGACCCCTCAGAGTGTTTGCAAGTGGTCCTTAACTTAAATGTTGAAGTCTGTACTATGCTTGACGTTACTGTGAGACTGTATGTACTGTATTCAAAGATTCTCTTTTACCGTATTGGGAATTCCGCTTACTAAAAATTATCCGTGCAATATTGAACTTATAGAACAGACTACTGAACAGCGGACGCTCAAAAAATTAACGTGGGTGTTTTTACGCCCAAATTGACAAAATTTAGATAATTTATAAGGTAGGCTTCCAACCTGCCTGTCAGGGCCAACCTGGACTGAGACTACTGAGAGGGATACAATATCCCATATACTCGACAAAAAGTTCTTCCCACTAGGGATTCAAACTTTGGTCTCCTCCATGCGAACAACAACGTCGTGCATAGCTATACGTAGCCTACTACAAACGCCAAGGCAAACCAAATTCCGGTGAATTTTATAACTATAGGCCTACATAGCGATTGAAACCTACAAATTTCTTAAGCTCTAAATCATGAGAATCAAACTCCTTCATATTCTTGGCATGACCGTGACTTTTACATGACATGACATTACACCAAATATAATGATATTCGTTGGAGCGGGGGAGAGGGGGGGTCATTTAATTTGTAAACAGGTCAACGGACAGACGTAGGCTTACGACTTCAGATTTCTAAACTCCGTAATCCTTGCAATGAGTTATTTCATTGCTTGACTTCGAACAATGAAATGAAGCAAAGGTTATATATAAGCCTAGTCTACGATATTTCCTTCCTCAGAAAGGCCCCAAGATCTGGAAAGCTTTGCCAAGAACTTTAAGAGAGATCAAATGCTCTGATTCTTTCAAAGGTCAGCTGAAGTCAGTTTTGTTTTAAAATTAATAAGATGATATTAATTTTTTAAGTGGTTTTCTTTTGGCCAGAAGTCAGAACACAACGTCTTAGGTAACTTGTACATTGTATTGTATTGTAAAGCGCTCAGAGCCTGTGTTGAGCGCTATGTAAATCATGTCATTTTTTAAAATTAGTATTATTATTATTAAGCAAAAAAATGAACATTACAAAAGAGGTTGAAGAAAGGGGAGTAAAGGGTATGTAATTCGGGGGTAAGAGGGCGGGGGTAAAGCTGACACAGGGAAACAGGGGATCGAGGAAGAGGAAAGGGGGGGGGGGGCTGAAAAACCGAGAAAATAACCAATTGGGTGGCAGAGAAATCATTTTTATGATAAAACAATCTACAAACAAATTGTAATATGAGACGTAACGGAATTCCAAGACTGTTTATACTTACTGTGTTGAGATGACTTGGTGGACGCTAAAAAAAGAGAAATCTGGTACTTCAAAATTCGGAGTAGATCTAGATGAAAACATAAACGGTACACAGCAGTGAAGGGGAAGGTTTATATTGAGCTCTTCTAAACATGTAGATCTTGAATATCTAGGCCTAGTCTGCGATATTAGGTTCCAGAAAGCAAATCGTCCGCGCATTCTAATTCTTCAGTCCTGGGTCTCATTCTGGGCATGTTCGGGAATACCCTGCTTCTCGTCATTATCGGAAATTCTCAAGAAATTGTCATAAGATATTATAACTATTTTTATTATGGTTTATGCACGCCGAAGCAGTTTCGTCGACGTCGATATACAATGTAGTTTCCACAGGTCAAGCCTTGACCGCCTTGACCATATTACTTGGCAGTACATTCGACACAAGTAGTTTATGACTTTCGACATCAAATAACTTCAGTTCATATATCGAAAAAATGTTTAAATGTGTGCACACCTTAACTAGACGGATCATTGATTTTATGAATAATGATCTATTTTTAGTAAACGATTTGGTTTGTTGGCAACCTAATTGAGCATTACCCTTGACGACCAGTGAATTAAGCACACGTGTAGGCCTACATACATTACACACACACACACACACACACACA